>NW_010180371.1:0-4344 GCF_000695765.1 Mesitornis unicolor | reverse complement strand
TTCCCTTTCCTGCCTTAGACTGTGGTTTTTCTAATTCTTGATCTTGAACACCTACGTTCTTAAGTACGCTGATGTGGAAATTCATCCTTTTTTCTGCAAAATACCTTTGAGTTCTCTTGGCCCCAGTCACAACATGGCAATTCCTCTACTGGAAAGTGTACCCACCTGCATGGGGGGTTGTTACTTCCTCCTCCTTTTTTCTTTAATTCTCTTTTTTCCCCTCCACCTTTCCACCTAATCATTCTGTACATGTACAGCTCAAATGCTTTGTATGCAGAACATAGTGCGTTGGGCTCACAGCCATGTACTACACCAGAAATATTTGGATTCAAGCCCCATTTTGCTGCCTGTGATTTAGAGGTTTGCTAACAGGATCTCATTTCAAGACTCTAATTAGAAATAGTCTGGAAAAATAAAGTACTCCAGGGCTAATCGCGAGATAGCTTGTTTTGCTGCCGATAACGCCATAATTCACCGACTACTTTGATGCCTGTAAAATGTTAACCTGTCACGCTTCTTAATTTTTTTTTATTTTTAATGTACTATAAAATTATATCTTCCTCAATATTTTATGCTTTTATTTCTATTTCATGGCAGCAAGTTATGCTCGTAAAGCATTACAGGAAGCGGATTTCTATTTACCTAGCAGGGAAGGAAGTGTGCTGCACACACAGTAACAACCGTGAAGCGTTTCAGAGAAAAGAGACGTAAACTTTGTGAAGCTCAAAAGATTCTTTCAGTAGCATCCATGACCTGATTCACCAGCTCTTTCGGCTCTTGGTGCTGACACCTCAGCCTGTGTAAAACCAGCGTAAGAACTCATCATCCTTTGTTAACAGCAAATCAGTGAGAAAAAGTATGTCATTTTTTTCTCCTTCCTCCCAGCCCTCATCTCTGTGTGTAACGCTAAGAAAAAGCAACTGAAAGTGGGTGCCTAAATACCATTACAAAACTGCGTCCCAGTCACTTCTGCAATGACTATGACATAAAACTGCACAGAATGGAAGAGATGCATCCAATCTAGAGTTATCAAACTCATTATTTTTTTTCCTGAAATCAGTTTAGATGATACACAGCTCTGAGCAGTTACCCCAGGTAATGTGCTTTCACAGTGCATTATGCTACCAGCTCGTGATCCTCTCTGGGGCTTTAGGTTGTCACTGGAATAATTTTAATTGTGGGGCAGTCGGTGTTGATTTTAGATAATTACACCTTCCTTTGAGAAGCTATAAAAGAGGAAAAGTAATAATTTGTATTTTATCTCTTTCGTTTATGAAGTTCCCAAGTGCAATAATGTAAAGTTTATGAACTGATACTTAGACATTTTCGCCGTCTATCTTTTTTGTAGCCCACACACGGCTGAAAATTAATTGTTTCTACAATATTAGGAAAATATTCTTGTTTGAATTCTATTTTTTTCATTTAAAAAAAAATCAGAATGAAAACCGAAATAGAATTTTAAAGGAAATATAAAACATCTTTTAACGCAACAGTTAAGCTCTCCCATTTTTAACTCACAATTTTCTAAATTACTGGAATTTTGGAACAAAGTCCAAACCAACATAAGACATTTCCAAAACTGATTTCAAATTCTTCAGAAAAAGTTCTCGTGTAAATACTTTTGTTCTCCTCACTGACTTTGATGAAAGGGTCTTTGAAACCAACCAGAAGGCTCACAAATCAAGACAAGGGATTACTTTTACCATCTCATTTACCCCAGACACTGGACATAGTGTATGTCTGTTTGCAAAACTGCAACTAAAAAATGTTTACCTCTCACACCACATCGTCCCAGCAAACACTTGCTCACTACAGTTTGAAACCCTAAGCATCACATGGCTGACTCCTAAGTCCCCTTTTAGTGGTGTCTCATAATTTGGATTAATTACTTCCATCCATCTTTAGCTGGAATTAAAGGATGTGTCCTTCAGTATTGTAGAAAATTATTTTAAACAAAAAAACCATTCATTTGGGATAAAATGGCATCACACAATGTTAAGACTAAATATTGAATTCATTTACATATCCAGGATACTACAAAATAGATTTTAGCTCTCACTGAATTTTTCTTTGGTAAACATCATGGAAAGAGAAAGGAAAAGTTAATGTTTAAATGCAGTTGCATGGCTGCAGGAGCTGGCAAAACTGATGAGCCAGATCCCGCGAGTTACGTGAGGACACTGAATTTGCCACTGTCAGAGCTCAGCTAACTTTAGGAACTGAGCTGTTGCCATTAGCAACGGGCCAGTCATTTATAGAGGGAGTGATGTTTATCACTCAGTGGCGCTCTGAATTTTTAGTGCTTTGCTCAGATTTAAAAAAATTAAAAAATTTAAATAAAGGATGCTGCTGTGCTTGTTTTGTATTAGTTTTGGTCTTGTGCTGGTTGGGAACTAATTTGCTGTCAAGTGCAAAATGCAGTTTGCACGGAGCCACACACTTGTATTTGCTATTGAATGTATTTACTTTGCTAGTGTTTTAGTTCAGAGCTGGTGGGGGGAATTTCCTCTCCCCATAAAGTCTCAGAAAGCCATTTCTTAATCCCTCATATACAGATAAGGAAAATTTTAAGTGAATAATATTATACATTTTTATCTGACTTATTTTGACAATACATGCTCTTCTTCCTGCTTCTTCTGATATTACTGCTTGCATTATGATGTTTCCTCTAGTTTCCTCAGCATAGCTCTCCTCTATCAAAATAGATACTAGTAGAAGAATAGTAGAACAGGGATAGGAGATTCTTTATTCCTTCTTTCTTCTGCTTTTAGTATTTGAAGATTTCTGTCTATGGCCCCCTCTTTTTCTTCCTGGACACTGACTTTCTGTATTTGCCTAATCAATTAAAATATTATCCTACCTTTCCGTATTTTGTACCGTTCCCCTCTATCATTGAAATCATCTTGATCATTAGGCCTGTACTCTGGCTGTTGTTATCTCTTTATCATCTCCACATATAATTTTCTACAGTTCTCAACCCGTTTATTAGCAGCTCCTATCTTGATTATTGCAGCATTTCCCCCCATCTATTACTTACATAGATCTGTCAACTGAGACAAGTGTAGACAAGAACAGCTCCTATAATCATGACACAGAGCTGAGATATAACCTAAATTTGCCTTCTTTCCTTCAGTAAAACACAGACTTACTCTAAGACTCGGTTTGCGAAACAACAAACTCTAAAAAACACGGAAAGAAGTTACACAGTGTTGGCACATAAATTAGAAAACTGAACATGACTTCATTCACTTTGAAACAAAAGCCTTTCAAGTCATGGAAGCTGTGAGTTTCCAGAAAAGCCCCAGAGCGAAGGTATTTGATTTTAAAATGTAAATATTTTAAAAGAAAGCTTTGTGTAGTTATTAACAAGATTATGCAATAACATTAAATGTGAGTGGATACAGAGACACAGGAAGTTTGTTCCAGGACACTCCTTACACCATGATTTCTCTCCAGTAACATCTGTAGGATAACCTCACGCTTGAGGACTAAACCACACATGAGTCTCTTGTACATTGTTCCCTTGCCATTTGCTTGTCTGTCTTACAACTCAGTGCTGTAAAGCAAGTAAACTGCAAAGCCACTGATACGAGAAAATTTCAACACGTAATTCTTTGCATAATTGGGATGAGCAGTTCCTTAGTCCATAAGAAACGGAAAAGAGTATTAATACTGAAATTTATAGGGAAGTATAAATGACAGTGGGCAGCGTTAATGGAGAGAAAACAATTAAGACCTGAATACTGGTAAATTGTTTTATTTGAAATGTTAGAAATAAAAACCATCACTCTTGGCTATTTTATGGGTTTTTTTTACAAGACGGTATAAAGCTCAAACAGAAAGAGAGCTCTCATCAGTGAAGCACAGCACAAAAGCAGACTGAAAAAGAGCCCAATTTTTTTAAGTAGATGACAAAGACAGAGAACAGGAAAGGCACACAGGAGAAATAAGTACCAGGGAATCTTAACAGATGAGAAGTTTAATTGTCAGAGCCGTGCAACTGCAATAATGAGCTTAACACAGTAACTGAGAAGGAGCTGCCCATTAGACTAACAAGGTGGATGTCTGTAATGCATCAAAGAACTTGTGACGGTCTTCATAAGATTTACAACGTACTGGAAAGCAAACATTAATGTGCCAATCATTCAGTAGGAAAGGACACACAATCTGGAAAATACCCAAATATGCCACTAAAATATAAAAAATCAAGATCTGTATAGACACAGATTCTATAGCCTGGAATTTTTGCGTGTGCTGATTATTTAGGTATTCTAATTAACCACTTAAAAACTGTGTGACAGAACTTGAAAACCGTTAGAAGATGCATGTTACATTGCATAAGGG
>NW_010180370.1:0-6341 GCF_000695765.1 Mesitornis unicolor | reverse complement strand
AAACGGAGCCCTGAGGAACACCACTTGTGACCTGGATTTGTAAATGTAACAACGAAATGTAACAGTATCACTATTTTATAAGCAGTGGAAAAATGAAGCGTGGAACTGATGACTTGGGAAGTGTGGTGGCCTGGGACCACTTAGGGTTCTTTCTGTGCAGCCCTCTTGAACTGGCAGCAGCTACAGAAAGGGCCACTGCCTTACCTGCAGCCCCTGCAGCTGAATTTCCTGGACTGCAAACAGCTGTAAATGGTAGCAGGATCCTCTTATGCTACACTGTTCAAGAGTATTTGGTCTCCATCTTCATCAGATAAAGAGATGCTATTAAGTAAAAGAAAAAAAAGCATAAAATGAGAGAAGTGAGGGACTTTCCATCTGAGTGGGACTTGGCAGGCCTGCAGAGAGCATCTGAGAAGGCCCATACTGCACTCCAGGTGGTGGGAGAGCAGAAGGAATGCTGTTCTCATTTTCCCTCAGGCCAGACTGACGTCCAGAACAGATTTTTCACCGCAGATGAAAAGGCAATATACTGCCATGTAACTGTGTCCTGAGGGGCTGTTAAACATTTTTTGTACTTCAGTTTAGAGTTAAGAGGTAAGCCTGGTCTGTACTGCTAAAAAAATTAACCACACAAGAGCTGGAAATTCTGCTCTAGCAGGCATTTTTACAGTCCACAAAGCAGCGTAGAAGCCGAAGCACAAAACCTTGCCATAAAACTGTATGATACCAGAGCCTTCAAGAAGTTACGATACAACCCATCACAGTGTAAAGCATCTGAGACTGCCATTAGTTTTGCAAATCCACAGAACAGAGCTAAAGTGAATGAATAAAATGCTTGCTCGGGCTTTAACTCGGAAATGCTGACTATGCCTTTTAACTTTAGTCGAGCTTCAGCAACTGCTTTCAGATCTGTGCTCAGAGAGCAAAGGGAGGAATGCACCACACCAGTGCATGGCTGAATTCTCAGGGAGTTTGAGACCCAGAACCTCTTTCCAATCCAGGCAATTAAACAAAATTTCATGTCGTGGCAGCTGTTTTCTTTCTGAAAGTAGGTGATTATATGACCACAGCAACAGAATGAGAGTGCAGAGAGAGTAGTAAACCTCTCTTAAATTCCAACTCTGATTAATGAGCTCATATTGTTATGCACTGGTCTCACAAGAAAAAGACAGGAAGAAAGATTACTCAGGACTGTGCTTGCATACCTTCACAAAATTCCCACTAGCTAGAACAGTAATAAGCTGCAGTTCTCTCACAGCCATTTTCCAGAGCTAAATATATGCTCGTAAGTCTTCAATACAGAAAACACTGTATTACCAGTAAGAATACAGGAACTCATACATAAGCACCCTCAGCAAGGCCAAACATAGTCAAGCACTTATTTTTCCTCCTTTGGACGTCACTCACTACCTTCAGGTAAAAAAAGTTCTACTAATTATAACTAAGATAGATGTGAGACAGATAATCTCTCACAATAAAATCCTTTCTTACCCTTTAGCTAGCGTACTCAAAGATGCTGACAATAATGTAGAAACACCATGTCTCAAGCTTTTACTGTTTCAGTCCTTGAATAGCTCAGTCTATTACAAGTTGTTTTTTTACTACTGCTATACACATGTGAACTGAGGAATTGCTTCTTGTTCAGCCTCTTCCAGCAAGCAGAGAGACTTCAGACACAGCGGGGTAAGAACTGCAATGTAGGAATAACTAAGGTCTTATATTAGGATTATATGAACATTTAATAGCTCGTAAGTGCTTTGAATTGTGAACCGTAGAGCGCCTGAAGAACTATCTTATCTATTCACCTACCAAAGACCATCCAGTCACACAAAATCCTGACTGATGTTTTACAAGTGATTTCAGAGAGGTCCCACATCTGGAATAAAATTTTAAGTGAGTCAAGTATTAAGGACTTTTAAAGTTGCAGCTTGTTTGAATTTTTTTCAAGCATCTGAAGTGTCTGTTATTAGAAGCAGAGCTAACACCCATCGTTGTTGGTTTTGGGGTCTCTTTTAAGAGCCTTTGGTGCCTTGAGTAATAGTGGAAAGGAAGAGTTTGAAGAGCAAAGTTAAATTGCTAAATGTTGCTTTTTAGAAGGTAAACAACCTTCTAATGGTTTTCAAGTTTACATGTGGCTTAGTTCAAAGGCTATTAAAGATTGTAATACAAAAAGATCATCTACTAACCCACACAGTAATTGCTGTCTAACGCATGTGTTGCAGAAGCACCTTAGAGACCTTACAGTCAAAACCAGGACTGCAATACTGTGATAATATTTTATCTTCGGAAGTGACAAGCAGTAGATTGTCAAATATTGAAGAGATAAGAACGAAGAAACAATTGCTTAGGATTAGTGGGGCAATTATATACATTGAATTTAACAGAAAAAATAGTATTTGGCTGTCTAAATGGGGTCAACAATGACCACTGCAGTGAACACATTTAAAAGGGTATTACGGTTAAGATCTACCAAGCAAGCTCCTGACAGTCACTAAAAGATGATGGAGTACAGGACAGATTTGTTCAGTATTTCCTGATTTCAGAGAAGATAAAAAAGATGAGCATGGCCAAGTGCTTGTACTAGAAGAAAAGAGTTTCTGTATGAAGACAAATATCAAGGTATCTTACAGCCAGTAATATTCATTTATTTTCCTCAGTATTGTTGATATATGAAGACAAAAAAATATTCATATTCTTATCTAGAAAAATATTGAAAGATGTCTATTTTAAAATGTTTTCAGTGATATTTTTATATCTGTAGTATAAAGATAGAATAATTACTGCAATTTTATGATAATAATTGTTGACTAGTTGTAAGGCAATTCATGTAAAATCCTTTATATCTTATAACATCACTTGCCCATATTTAGAATTTTGAAATGGAAGATTCTTTTCTGAGTTGAGCCGTAATAAACGCAGCATCCGTGCATTGTCTCACTAATTATTATGTTTATGTAAAAATAGATGTGCCATATTCATCTTGATTTAAGATAGGAAGGTCCCAGGTGAGCTGCCTTGCTGCTCCCATACTTAATGCAGAGAAAATGGCCTGGGATCTAATTTTCTCTCCTTACTGAATTGTGGTCATGACAACCATCTGTACGAGGATAAGCTGTATAGTACTGTCGTGTTCAAGGGTATCATTCTGGCTTTATGTTGTGTGATACAATAAGGAAATGGAAAATAATACTGTGCAGCAGTCGGTGCTCTCATCTGCGCCTACTGCTGACTTACACTTCTGGTTTTTGTGTGTTTTGGTTTGCTTGTTTAATATTTATGTGGCCATCGTGGCAAGGAAAGTATATAAACTTAACACTAGGCTTTAAAAATAACATTAACATCTGAGAGAAGGGCCGTTGGCTAAGGGAAATGCCACTGTTTCTGAATCTTCAAATTAATCCATCTCTACCGGGTACCAAGGAGTTTACATTTTGAATAGGAAATTTAATTTTTCCCTGCTGTGCCAGCAAGACAAGATAGAATTTTAAATAGCCAAGACACTGCTTTTGCATGGCTTTATGGCAAGAGCTTGCCTAATAGATACGTCTAGAATTGAAAATACAACAGGAGAGATTGCTTAAACTGTTTGATCAAATACTTTCGAGGTACTAGTGGAAGTCAAATCAGAGAGTAAGGCAGAAAAGTTCATTCTAAAGTCATAACATACAGTCTTGCTATATGTTAACACAAGAAATAACTGCTTGTTTTACTACTACCTCTGAATAGAAAGCAGACAAAGATTCTAGCTTGCTCCAAACCAGATTAATCATACCTGTCTCATAGTATAGTAATGGGAATTGTGGGAATTGTTTAAACTAGGTTTTTTACTATTGCTGCTGATTTATTTGACTCACATATGCCAGTGATTAACAAGGATCCTCCTGCTGCTGCAAATACAGGTTTGCTGATTTGAGCATTTCAACCTGAAAAACCACTTGTAAAGGATTATTTGCACATTTCCAGAAAGATCCCAAACACTGTAATAATCTGGTCAGGTTGGGCAAAGGAACAATGGAAGTGACTCTTCCAATGCGAATCTCTCCTCCTAGGGTACAAGTTGTTGAACATAATGGACCTGTGTCTATGTATCCCTCAGCCACTTGATTTACGTGGTCCAGCAGATGGACCGGACGGGTGGAAGTCACAGAGTCACTGCTCTAGGAAGTGGCCTCTTGTCAGATGGGGATTCAGTGACATGCTAAACTGACTGAAAGAGGATGTTATAGTATGAGGTATTTAATTTAGGTGGTGGGGGGCGAGGTGTGTGTGTGGGAGGTGTATAGCTTGCAATTCTTCTGTCAGTAATAGCTGGCCTTAAAGGATACAGATTTTAAAATGTTTTTATTTGGTGTTTGGCTATGAGCTCATATTGTACTTCTTCGATATTACAGGAGAACAATTGTTTGCTTGAAAGAGTCCAGCACAGGGCCACAAAGATGCTGGAGGGAGTGGAGCATCTCCTTTATGGAGCAGCTGAGGCTCTTGAGCTTGGAGCAGAGGAGACTGAGGGGTGCCCTCATTCCTGGGGATCCATTGGGAAAGGGCAGTGTCAGGAGGAAGGAGCCAGGCTCTGCTCTGGGATGGCCAATGCCAGGACAAGGGGCAATGGTCCCAAGCTGGAGCACAGGAGGTTCAAGCTGAAGATGAGGACAAACTTTGTGAGTGTGAGGGTTCTGGAGCATGGCCCAGGCTGCCCAGAGAGGTTGTGGAGTCTCCTTGTGTGGAGACCCCCAAAGCCCTGGCCGTGTTCCTGTGTGACTGCTCTGGTGATCCTGCTGTGGCAGGGGTTGCACTGGGGGAGCTTTGCAGGTCCCTTCCAACTCCTCATATTCCGTGATTCCAAGAAAAATATGATATGGAATCTAGGTTGTGGGAAAATACTGATGCAGTCTGCTGGTTGTGGTAATTAAGCTAATGGTAACAAGCTTTGGGAGGTACATTCTGGCCTAGCCTGTGCAATCCCTGTAACAGCAAACTAATCAGTCTGTCAAACTCTAGTTAACCTTATATAACCCAGGGATTCCTGGTTTCTTTCTGTGCTGTCCTCAGACGCTATTCCAGCAGCAACTCCTAGCTTTGTGACAAGTGGTGCTTTGTGGATAGGATGGGGCCGCGCAGCTCTGCGACTCTGTGGTGGGGTTACGCAAACTGCTTTGGGGAGCAACATTCTAAGGACAAGGAGGGTAGAGCTAGCATGTGTCTTGCTGGGCAGACACCACTGTGTTGCATGTATGGTAGGTTTTTTTTTTGTGCTGGTGGTTAAACAAACAATTTACATTACAGGAGAGTGATTCTACTTTGAAATTACTTCAATCAAAAGTTGTCAAAGATACAGCAGTACAAGGTTGGTAAGAGCCTCCAAGTATGACACTGAAGAAGTTGTGAGGGAGCCAATTACTGATGTTTATTCATATTTATTCTGTTGCTGACTGGAAAGCTCGCTTTTTCACTTAACTAAAAACTGGTTGTCACACCACTGTTGTGATTAAAAAAAACCAAAACTTGTATGCAGGAGTATCTCAGATTGAGGGCAATTTTTTTTTTCTCCTGCTGGTGCCCCTTTGCCTTTAGCACTAGGGAGCTGATTGCTGTTCACAGTACATGAAAATCTGTAAAGAGCAGCCTTTGTGCTGTGCAAGTCTGTTTTTAGCAGGAGAGGCTATCACAATTACCGAACACCGCCTAGTTAGCGCATCCAGGGGAGTACTATCCCCTAAAACTTGTATTTAAATCAACTGTGAACAAGATATTTCAATCATAATACTGCTTTATTCTGATGTAACTGGAGCTGGCCAGATTAAGCCGTACTCTGGTGCCTCTTCCTGAGATGGCAAACTGATCCAGTGCTCTATTTCAGTGGCTTGTCCTGGAAGGGGAGAAAGCTTCAAAAATTCAGGCAGAGTGAGCAAGACAGGCCCAGGGATCAGAAATCCGCACTAGTCAGCCATTTCCCCAGTGCCTGCTGCACCAGTTGGTGAGATCTTACCCAGTAATTACTTGCATGTCAGAGGCCTGAGCAGCACTAACTGCCCTTAGGGGTCAGGGCAGGCTTTCTAACCTGTGTCACCTCTGCACTGGGCAACCGCTGCATTGAATCATGGGGACTACGGAGACCATACAACGCTAGAGTCTTAAGAAACCCTCTGCAAAACCAAGCTGTTCTCAATGACGGAAAGCAAAAAAACCACTTAACTAATACAGCTACTGCTAGGAACAAAAACTGAGGTTTATATAATGTCCTAAAAGGGTAGTACCCACATGACTGTCACTGCAGAGGAGCACTCTGTTCAGTCTGCTGCCCTGGGCCCTTCGTACCAATGAACCGGCCATGGCAGCCTCCA
>NW_010180369.1:0-8182 GCF_000695765.1 Mesitornis unicolor | reverse complement strand
CTAACGTTCTGTGATTCAGTGATTCTGTGATCTGGGTGTGTCAGTGCTGCTGCACGGCTGCTTGAGCTCTTTCTAGAGGAGCCCTTTTTTGGCAGAGTGGTGGCTTCACCAGTTGTGCTGCCACTGATTGATGACTCGAGTCTGCTGTTATCTGGTAGCAAGGTCCTGCTGAGGAATCAGCTCTCGCACTCTAAGGGTGTTTCTCATAAACCTAGCAGAACATAAGGACAGCAGTATGGAAAAAACCATGCATTGGAATCAAGTCTTCAGCAGAGTACTTTTTATAGCGGCTCAGAACTGTCGTGACTGTTATTTTATCACTTCTTGAAGCTTCTGTATCTTTATTTCTAAGGTGTCCTGTGCGTATGTCATAGTACCTTAGTAGTGCAATATTCAGAAATATGAGACTTGTGATAAAACAGAAAAAGGGGACAGTTCAGGTTCTTCCTGAACTCAACTGCCAGTGAGATCTTTAAAATCTCAAAAATGCTTTTGTACTTCAGCCTTATGGTGGGTTCTGGGATTAATTTCCTTTTCACCTTTGTAAATTTAAAGTAATAAGTGAAAAAAAAAATAATACTTTTTGGCAGTAACTGTTCTATCTAGGGCCACAATACAATATTGTGTTTAGACTCATGGCTGTGTTTCCAATATTTCTTTGTGTAAGACATGTAGACCTAGCAGCTTCGTTGTGGCAAGAATGCTATGCTTTCAAAGTTGTTGTTTTTTGTTTTATTCTTTTTTCCTCTTGTAGAGTTCAAAGCAACAGATGAGTTGTGAAAGAGAACAACTAAGGGTGAGTGCAACGATACACAACATCTTCTATTTCTTTAAACAATAAGCAGAATCTAGTTTGTGTTATTGACAGATGGATTACTTTATTTAAGAACATATTTAGCTCATTTGTTGCTTGTTGGTAAATATTGTACATATCTCAGTATAAAACAGTTACAGTGGATACAGATTTTTCTTCCAAAATCTAGTGAGATTTGGCAGTAAATACCCCTTTACAGGAGCTCTCTTGATACTCTGTGTGGTCTTCCTATGCACCATAGAAAGATTTAGTAGTGGAAAAGGTCACCATGTTTCTCAGACTTTCTCCACTACCAGAATGTTTCAAACGAGAAGACACTATCCTTTGGGGTTTTTTTTATAGTGTGTGTGCTTTCAGCAAGAAATCAGTGCTAAGAATGTGAGGGAACTGGCAAAAAAAGGCCCAAGTATTTTAGCGTGTATGTTGGTTGTGTACAATCTGTAAACAAGATGGAGTTCCTGAACCCCGTTCGCTGACCTTTATTTTCTCTTCCCCTTTTCCTATATTAAAGTGATACTGGTTTAAACAGGTTTTAGTCTCTGCTTCCTTTAAATGCTACATATGATATATCTCTGAAGATAATTTTTATTGTAAATATTTCCCTGTTCAACTGATGTATTCTGGTATTTGTTTGGAAAGGCATAAGAGTATTCATTAATTTTAAAAAAAAAAAGCTTTTTGGGACATCCAAGTGTTGCTTAATAGACCTACATTGATACCCCATGGTGGGTATTTTCTTGAAATCCCTCATGGAAGTAGAGAGTGAGAGGGGCGGGCCTGAAGGAAGTGTTATTTAAGTTTTTATGAGAACAAAAATATTATTTGAAATAGAAAAAGCAGTAATTTTTGTTTGTAGTTTACTAAGCATCAGCAGTGCCTGCATGATTTGCAAGTATAAAGGGTATACACTGATCTTAAAACACGGTGTGCAGTGTTCTTAAACATTCATCCATTCATTAGATTAGCTTCATCAACACGTCTAGATGCTTCTGCTGTTCTTCACCATATTTGCAACAGGACTTTCAGTACACAGGTTATGCAAGAATGATGCATCACATACCGTCCTTGGTTCTTTTCTTGCTGATCTGTGACTGCACTGCTCTTGTACTGAAGCTGGAGTGACAAAGCTTTGTTTTATCAGTAGTAATGTCTCAACTGAGCAGCTGTCAAAGTGAAAATATTGCTTTAGTACCTGAAGGACAATCTTTTCAAGAGGTAGCAGTGCCATGAGAACAAAGAAAGTTTTTCATTTGGTTTTATTATTTTTATTACGTTTTCTCCTTTGAATGAAGAAAAACATTGTTTTGAAATATAACGGGATGAGGCCCCTAGCTCTTTCTTCAAGTAAATAAGTGTGATTTTACGAAGTAGTGGATAGAATGCAATGCAGTAAAACTTTCATGTATCTTTCTATTCCAATATTACAGATTTACATCTAACAGTGAACTCAGTGCTTATGATGCCTTTGTGATTTTCCATGACAACTTAGGAAAAAACCACATCTCTAGGCTACTAAGATTAAGTACATCTCCTTCCAGCTCTGTTGTGATGTTTCTGTTATCAGGTGTAAACTCTGCTCCTGAGGCTGGGATGCAATGACAGCAGTACACTGTCCCACAGAGCTAGAGCTTGTGGCTTTAGTACCAAATGTACAGCCACCGAGAAGGCTCACACAGACAGCCGAGCATTGCGCAGCTGTTCCTGTGCCCTGCCTGGCCTTCCAGCGCTCAAACCTTTACAAGTGCCCAGGATATGTTCTAGTTTACAATGTCCGCTGCGACAAAAGATCACAGTGCAATTTCAGCGTACTGTGTGGTGATGTTTTGGTCATAGTTCAGTGCTGGCACCTTTGACCCTCCTTAGTCATACTGTGAACGGTCTCCTGCTGCCAGGTTCTGCAGCTTCAACACTCCCAGGTTGTAACTTGACCATTCTGCCACTGTTAGGTTGGCTCCCTAACTGAGCAGTGCTGTTAAAGAAATGTTTAATTGGCTAGGTTAGATTTTTTTAATTTTATTTTTTTTTAGGGCTGCAAGACTTTCCTTTGGGGTTTGTGACCTACCATGAATACTTGGATGTGAGGCAGTCTCCTGAGTTAAAACTAGATCGTCTTAAATAATTTAACAATACAATAAAAGACTTATTATGTCCTGCCTTCCTTGCTAAGTCTAAGATGACAATGTGTCTGCTACTCTCTTTTTCTGATTCCCTAGTCATTCCTTAGTCTGCAAGTCCTAAAGAAGTTCCAAAAGAAAGGCACTTTGAGAAAGGCATGTTTAAAGCACAGTAGTGCAAATAAATTATCAGACATTGTGTGGATTTAGAAAGAAATATCTAAGTCTTACTATAATTATTTATTCAGACAAGGTTTCTCACCTCTTGGTTTCGCTGACTTTTAAATTCTAAATGCAAAGCAAAGACTCACTGTTCTGGACTAAAGCATTAAGAGTAATGAAACTCTTATTCATATTGGAGCCTCTGGCCATTATACGTTATGTTTTCAATGAATGATCATTCTAATAATTGAGCAATCCTGTATATTTTAACCCTTTTCTGTTCAAGCTTTGAAAATGACAGTGACCATGAGTTGGTAACTTACCTTGCCAACCTGGTATAATTCCCAGCTAGACATTAATGCTTATACCCGAATTATTTAAGTGCGAATTCATAAAGAAAGCTATGGGAATTTTATCTTTAGCACAGCTGGTTGGTTGTGGGTTTTTTTTCCATTGGCTATACAACACAAACTGACTTTGGTATATTTGCCTCCAATTTAAAAAAATTACAAAGCATTGATGTCATTTTTTGAGTTTTCCTTTCTCTTTAAAGTGATATTCATTACCATGTGTTACCTTGAATATTTTTTTTCATATTTCTGTAATTTCTTTTCTTTTTACTTTCTAATCTGGCTTCATTTGAATCAAGTTGTACTAAAAATTAGTGTGAAGGGAAATTGGCTTATCAGTAGTGCTCTCTCCACCTCCACCCACACACTGCTCTTTGTCAGTATTTCTTTTAAAGAAAACAATGATGCTCTTTAGTCCTCCACATTCTGTTTTGTGTTCACCAGTTCTGATTTGTAAGTCTCTTCTTGGACAGAGACAACCTATCCTTTTCTCTGACTCTTTCCTACTGCCGCTTGCTGTTTTATGAGTCGCTGTGTGGAGCTTAATGTCACTGTCATTCTGATGTATTATAATGACCTGTGAAGACACAGAACTCACAGCTTGCTCAACATCATTTAAAAACACTTCTTCTCATATTTGGGTCTGAAAAACAGACTTTGAAACGTGAAGGATACAGGTTGTTTAAGGCTGTGAAGAAAGTCAGGATACCAGTCCTAGGTAGAGACAAGCTGTAGTACATACAGCTATAAAAAAGTGCAGCAACAGCCTCAGAAGTCCGTCTGTTCTGTCCACTGAACCTTCCTTACCGTTTTGACTTTAACCTGGGATTATAGGGGTTTTTTATTGCAGCCTAAGGACATTATGTAAACTTACAGCTGAACATAAACCTTACCAATTTTTACTAACCTTCAAATAAGAATTATTTTGCATTATTAACTCCAGATAATTATTTGAAGTGAACTTCTGTATCTGTATTTACATGCATGAGTTTTGCTATGTAAGCTAATGCTTTTGGTCCATATGCAGCAATAGTTGATGAGCTCTCTAAGGTGGGCAGAGAGCCATTTTAAACTCTAATGTTAGGATGGTTTATAAATGTTCCTGTGAATACCAATGAGGTCTAATGGTAAATGGTGTGATTAACTTCCATGATTTGAAATCTTAAGTGACCTAGTTGTTGCTCTAATTAACAGCTTCTTTCACATGCACTTATTACCAAGATGCATTATATGCGGCCAGATTTCCTTCTCTGATCTGAAATATGGGAAGGGCAGGGTCCTACTATCATCTTGTATTTAATATCAACTTACATTTTTTTATAGTACTCTAAATTTCAAGGAGACAAAGTTTTGCATTCAATATGGTTCTATTTGTCTCTTCTTTTATACAGTAAATGAAATATGCTGCAACTTGCAGCCAAAATGATATTAGAAGTTATGCCAGGTAGAGGGAAAACAAAAGCAAATGCATTTATGTCCAGCATAATTTTTAAGCAAACATAATCCTGCAATATTTAGCTTTGTGTTTTTGTTGAGCACAGTAATTCATCAGGTTGTAGGGTGCTTCGCTGTGTAAATGGTTTTTTTTTAAAACTTTTTAAAGAAAATTTTTGAAGCTTATCATTGTGGCATTACTTTCTCCAGTGACCTAAGAATAATCCGCTGGTAATTTTTGTGTTCGATGTTTCTCTGATGCGCTAAGGAGATGAATTGTGATTGAATGGCAAATGCTAATTTTTTAGTCAGTTTGAGCTGAGGGGAATAAAAACCCAAAACAACTGGAAAGAGGAAGAGAATCAGCGTGGAAGTGATTTGTGAAGTAGATGTTACTTTTGAGCATTTTCTGAAATAATTTACTATGGTGTCAGCATAGCAGAATTTATGTGGTGTCTGGCCAAAGAACCTATGCTTTCAATCTCTACTTTTCCCCACACTGGACTTGGGAAAAGAAAAGGTATATGAGCTTGTTTCATGAGTCAGTGGTGTCTTATCTTGTTACCAGAAAGTAACACAGTAAATCATAGTGATTTTGCAAAACTGACCAGGTAGTTCTGGCCATTAATAAAAAAGTCACTGTTTTTCTTTTCCTTCTGGAAGTTTCTTGGTATGCATCTGCAAACAATGTGTGTACATTTTTACCTGGAAGAGTAATCTGGAACTACCCAGAGATACATCCCTCTCTTAAAGGAAAAGGGGTTAAAAGTGGAAAAGCTAAGATATACTAGTAGAGTTGGATCAATCCTATGTGTGTTTACTACTCATCCTGTTCTTAGAAATTCACGTAGGTTATGCTGCATTTGATATGCTAGACAAGTGGCTTAAAATGATCCTGTAATTTCTGTAGTTATTCTTGCAGGGGGCTGTATGTGTCATCATCCATGTAAGTGTATGATGAAGACTCAGGTAGGTGAGATTAATAAAGCAGCATCGCATTTTTGGATCTTTGTCTGTATTATGCGTTAACATGGAATGAAATTGGAGTAAGCTCACTCACCACCTTACAAACTACATTCCCAGTGGTTCCATAAAGGGTAATAGCATAGTTTGGAAAAAATTACTGGAACTAAGATCTAAAGAAGAATAAAAGGATTGTAAATAGTCCACCAAACTTTTGAGGAGGACGGTTAATTATAGGGATGTGACTTCATGTAAGTTTCCGTCTAGTTTGAAATTAAGGTGTGGAGAAGGCGGCAATCAAAGAAATGTAGCAAAATAGATTTCAGTCCTGCTGGAAGTTCTGGTATACTTTAGGAGCCTTCCTAAGCAAAGTAACCTTCTTAAGATAACACTGGCCTCCAATTTGTTTACTAACCATGGTTTTTATTAAAAAAGTAACAGTAGCTAGGTAATGAAAATTGATATGGTTCATCTTTAACGTGACATAGCCTCTAACTGTAAGGATGCTGTTATCCTTTTGAAATGCTAACTGCTAATAATATCTCCTTTGATCAAGAGAAGAAGGTTTGCAGCACTTCCCTTTGTTGAACAGTGATGGTGCCAGTCACCTCAGGTTCCTTTTAATTCTTTCAGTAATAATAAAGGACCCTTTAGGTATTTTCCTTGTCCCTGCTGCTGTTGGAATGCCATTCAGAAAAGCTTCCATTTCTTTCCTGATGTTTTGGCATCTCTCTCTGAGATCAGTAGGCAGAGGATTTACTGTTGTTTAAGTGCCACTTTCTCTTGAATTCAGCTTCGATTTTTGCAGTCAAGTATTTTCTCAGTATGGTGCTTTGTAATTGCTGAAACTGAGGAGTTGCAGTAATATTTGGTGAAGCTGAAGCAATGTTTTCAGTAATTACCTGTCCATTTAGTGTGACAGATTCTGTCAAGAGCTGCAGCACGCTATATGGAATTCAGCAACTACTCAATGTATATTTAAAGTGATGATTGTATACAGACAGTCAAAGATAGGGATTTGGTTTGTGGTGCGGTTCACTAAATGTCATCAAAGTTCAGGAAATGGCAGTGTTCTGGAGGGATAGAGGTAAATAGATTTAGATAATAAAAGGGCTACTGAACCAGTACTCAACATCAATTCAATATCCTGGTGCTGCTCTTCCTGCTACAAAAAACATTAGCAATACACAGTACTGGACCCACACTGTATTTGGGAACAGCTTTTGCACTCAGAACAGCAACTTCTGGTACAGATGTTCTGCAATGACTTCGTACAGCTTCCTTTGCAGAACACGCACTGTGATCAGTCATACTGTCCTAGGACAGGGGAAACATTTTCGTGCTTATTTTGTATTTGTGGAGAGGGAGCTCTTTTTTCACATAACTTTTATAATTTCTCTTTGATCAACTTGAAACCAGCCATTTAAGTGCACAGCTTTAACAGTGTTTATATGATCTTGATTTATGATTTCAACCTGTACTGTTGCTTAGTCAATTTGACTAGCAAAGATCATAGTCCTTTTCAATGTCATGTCTAATTCAAGCAGGAAACACTGTCTAGTTTACGATGTGGTTGTGGTAGGGTTTTGTTTGTTTGGTTGGCTTGGGTTTTTGCAGGCTCTTGTTTGTTTTGGTTTTTTTTCCCAGGCTGCTTCCACAAAGCCTTTCTGGCTTAGGTGGGGGTTGTGTGGCTTTGGGGGTGGGCAGTGGGTTGGCTCCTACTATCTTTTTTTTTTCACTAGGGTCAACTGTAAAACCTGAAAAAGTTTTTCAGTCACAGGTAAATGGGCTGGATTTTTAATATACTCTTTGATCCTTCTGCATGGTGTATTTCTATTCTCATTTACTCGTGTATCAGAGAACTGACTGAGCAACTAGATTTTTAAGGGGAACAAGACCAGGCATTAAGTGTAATATATTAACTGAAAAAAATAATGTACAGCAACAGTCCAAATGATGTAGTGTTAAAAACACGTAAGCCCATGGCAAGAGGGTTGGACTGGATGATTTTAAGGTCCCTTCCAACCTAAACCATTCTATGATTCATTGTGCCACATTAACTCTTTGAACCAGTATTGGTTCCAGTAGAGGGAAAGAAGGAATATTGATTATAATATGGACATCATATTCTAGTATTGATGGTAATGGTCTTTATAGGTTCTGTAAAATCTTTCTAAATCTTCCTTGTTTGAACTGGTCAGATTTGCTTCCCTACTAAAACATTTAATTACACTTTTTTTAAGTACATGCCAATTTTTTTTCAAAGCATCAAAGTTACAAGGAGGAATAAGTTAATCCTAGTCAAAAATGCAGATGCACTCACAGAATCACAGAATCACAGAACG
>NW_010180368.1:0-29529 GCF_000695765.1 Mesitornis unicolor | reverse complement strand
TGCCGGGCGGGTGGGGTGCGGGGCGGAGGTGCGGAACCGGGCGGAGAGGAGAGGGCGTGAGTGTGCGGGGTGCACTTGACAGCTTGCCCTGCCTGTAGGGGTGAGGGCAGTGCGGGGGAAGAAGCGTCCTGCCCCGGGGAAGGGGTGAGTAGCCTGGTGCTCCTGTCCCTTCCGTCATTCTAGGGGGGTAGGAGGGCTCATGTATTCATAGCGTGTGCTGTGCACATTGTAAGCACCTCTGAGGGACTGGGGGGCTAGGGCATGCACATTGCATCTAGGGGGCACTGATGAATGCAGAGGGAAGAGCTAAAGACCCTGCATTGTGTGTCAGTAGATGAAAGCTACTTCTATAGGAAGACAGTAAATATGGAAATATGTGCTTGCACACGTACAGGCCTATCTGTCTCCATAAGGTTTGTGTAAATGTTGTTTTCAGTGCACGTAAGGATTAAGTAAAAACTTAGAGATGAGAAAGATATGTGTGTTGCTGTATGCATGAATTCACTTGAGTGTTACAGAAGAGGACATTATGTAATGTAAAATGCATTTACACACTACCTTGATGTGTCTTCTTACAAAGAATGCAACAGAATTGAGGAAGTCCAAGTTTTACAAGTGAATAATTGAAGGTGCTGGCATACCAGAAAGAGAAAACATGAAGGGTGATAGGGGCACATAAAGGAGAAATTCATCATGTTCTTACATGCTTGCTCTGTGCTCCTCAGCAGCGTTGAGAGTAATTGGTGGGATGCTTTCTGTGTGCTGTGGATTGTAAATTAATTGTTACCATGCAAGCAGAACTGGTCCTACATAAAGCATTGGAAAACTAGATGAAACCGTAAATACATGCCAAGCTAAAACTAGGACATTTAGTAGTTTCAGTAAATGTATATACAACAGGATAGACTTACCTTTTTGGGTGACACTGTTTTGTGCATCACCATGCAAGTTCATGAACGTACTAACAGTTCTGTATCAGAAGATTCTCAGAGAGAGTTGAAATCTTGCTTCTGACTATGGTGTGCAGACCTATGTTCCAACTCCAACGACTATTGGGAGATAAAATGGTTAATTATCCCCACAGGGCTGGTGTCGTTGGTTTAACCAAACAGATGCATGAAGGATCATTGTAAATTAAGGCTAGAACTGACACTCTTAATTTGGTACAGCTCAGTCATGTACACTGTACCACATTAGAATCTGATTAATATAAGTCATGGACCAACTGAGACAACTGTAATTAATAATTAGCTGTGTTTTGTTGCATATTGGGTCTGCTTTCCCTCTTCACTAGAATGGACAGCGTTTAAGTTACTATTCCTGCTTCTGCCTTACCCATCTTCCAGAGAAGGCACTATGTGTTTCAAGAAGTTAACGTAAAGTATGAAAAATAATTTTTTTAATCTCTGCTACCTTTATATTGCCTATAGTGGTATCAGGAAGATTTGACAGGTCTGTTGCTTCACCTGTAATAGGTACTAGAGTAGAGTGTGTGACTTGGTTTCACTCAAGATTGTGCCATACTGCAGACCCTTGCCAGCAGTGACATTGTTATGGCCGGTGAAGCAGACACACGGTGTGTGTATTTATGGAGGTAATAAGGTCAGCACTGCAGAAGCCTGCCCCTAAGGTTTGTATTTAATTAAGTTTGGTACAGGTTTGGGTTTTTTTCATCAAATAGAGAGGGAGCTTCATTTTTTCTCTACTGTTGGTGAACAGATAGAAATGAGAGTTTCAAAGATGGTTTGCCTTGTGCTTCCATTCCTATTTTTTTCAAATTTTGGTGAACTGGATGTTTTCAAGTTACACAGTAACTATCACCACACGTAGTTCTTTCATTTCCAGTCCTATGCTTGAAATGAAGATATAAACTTAGTCCTGACTGATGTAACAGTGACTTCATGCAGCTTTCAGTCTGCAACTTAATTTACAAGGGGTAATGACAGCAAGCAGTGCAAAATTGTTTTTGGAATCTTCCATAGGGATGTAAAAGTAAGTTCCTAAAGAAGTTAGAATAGTTCATGACTATCCCTGTTAATTTTCTCCAGTGTGTTTTATAGTAAAGTAGTAGACCATAACTGAATTTTCCCATTAAAAGAATTTATAAACAAACACAGCATACTCGGTGACAGGAAAACTGAAATTTTGCAGTTTCACTTTCAAATTTGAAATCTAATTAAGTGGAATTTGTCCCAGAGTATTCTGATAGCACCTGTTTGACCTCTGGCAAGTTCTGTAGTGCAGCTGGGCAGTGAATATTCCTTAACCCGGGAAGGAGATAAACTTAATACACATAGTTGTCTCTCACATATGCTTATTTTATCTGCGAAGGTTACTCTTGTTCCATTCTTCTCTAAAGCTTCTGTCCTTTGGAAACAGTAATAAAGTTCACCCTGACAACCTAAAAAATGGAGTAGATGACTGTCTGTAAGTTTCCAGGCATTTCTTGTAGCTGAGGCCTTTTCTTCCTCTTGCTGCCCGGGGAGAGGGATGTAGGAACCTGGAATAGAGCAAAGTTCTGTGCAGAGAGAACAGTTCTGTGGCAAATCCTCTAACTGGAAAAATTCCAGAATACTAAAGGTCCCAATTGCAGAAGTACTTCCAATACTAGTAATTGGATTTATATTTTGGAGACAAAATTTGTTTCTGCAGACTGTTGGGTTGGTGCCCAATGCGTGACTAATTTTAGTCAATGCATTTTCCATCCCTCTTATCTCCTGGTAATTTTGCAGTGGACATAAATGGTGGGCAGTTTTACTGCTGCAAACCAGATGGCTATCTCTCTGTTTCAGCAGAGAAAAACGGTTGTATTGGAATGTACATGATGCTGCCTTCCTGACTTATTTATATTTATATTATTATGCAATCTTATTTGTGGATTACTCGGCTATAAAGTACACGCAGTAAAGCTGAGGTGAGACTTTGATAGAACAGACCACGTGTGCAGATGTGATTAGAAGACTGTCCCAGTCCTGGTGGCAGCACAGCTCTGCAAGCAACAGCACGGGCAAAGCTGCGTCTTGGTGTGTTCTTTTGCGAGTCTGGATGGGGAGGGTGCCTGGAATCAACTCTGTAAAAGTGAGAGCGAGATGCCATTTTTGATAGAACTGAAAGCGCGCTTAGCTAACGAAGTGATCATCAGCACAGGGCCGCCACCAGGAGTAAACTGCTGACCTACACTGGAGTGCAGTGTTTCTCTGTTGCATGTGGGCAAACACCAACAAGTGGTAGGTGGATCAGAGCAAGAAGCCAGACTGTAGTAGTGATGGGTGTCAAAGTATTAACCTTTTACATTAAAACACTGAAAGCAGTAGTATATTGCCAGATAATCATATGTTGGTAGACATCACTGGTACTTTTTCTAGGAGGGACATGGCACACCTATTCGTTTTCCAGTCTCAAGGGGCCATGAGCCCAGCAGCACTGTACTCTGGATGTTTGAGGCAAAAATCAGCAGAACTATAGAAGATTACACCAATTGGGAGAAGGCTCAAGATTAGTTTTGTGGCTGCTAAATAGTACCCACAACCAATAATTTTGGGATAATTTGTGCTGCATACTTTTAAAATCATATGTTGCCATGGTATCAGCATATAGTCCAGTGTGAGAATGCAGTGTTTCAAAAAGAGGGCTTTGCTATTGTGGTTCTCATCTGCACAAGTCCTGTAAAAGGATTTGCATGGCTGAAAAGTTGACTTCCATCCAGTAGTTAAATTAAGATTTGGAAATACACAAATGTCGGTTTATTAGTAGGTTCATAACATGAAGGAAATACTGATTCATGCTTAAAGCAAAAAGCTATTGTTCATTCATTTATTTACCTCTTCAACAAGTCCAAAGTTTTGGGGGAGCTTAAAAGCTGCCCAAAGTCACTTTTTCCTCTGATATGTGCTTTTTACTTTCTAAGCTTTCCTGAATAAGCTATTCTTTTGGTGGTCACTCATTTGACATGCTTCCTCTGCTGAAACAACTTGTGTCATGCTTGTGTCGGTGAATGATCTCTTGGAGGTTTAATAACTCAATCTGTAATAAAGACTTGTGGTTCTCCCTGCTTCTCCATGAGTTTCTTCTGTCACACCATGTTTAGTGCTGGCCCTGTAGTTTAATTACATAGGTTTTTGAGGCAGTTGTGCAACCAATGTTAAAATAACTGCTCACCTGTGCAGAATTTGGACAAAATAGGGTAATGATGTATGGTCATTGCGTTATGTAATTGCTTATCTGGATCGTAGAATTTTCTATATTGATCTAGCTATGCCCCTCGGTAGCTATGGAATGTCCTTTTGGTTACTTGTAACCATTATTTTCAAAATTGTAATCAGCTGTTGCAAACTCATTACAAAAAAGAGTCTGAAAACACTTTCACAGATGTATTCTGCTTGTGTTTCTGTTTTAAATTTTAAGATCAGCTGTTGAGAAGCTGTATTTAAACTGCTTCGCTTCATGTTAGTGCTGAAAATACGCATCTGGGCATACACAACTGCCTCTATTGAATTGCAGTCGCACTTCACCTCTTTTGTTCAGTTACAGTATTTTCAAATGGGGGAGGTAATCAATGCTTGTTTTTAAACTTAAACCCTACTTCAATTTTTGAAAAGCAGAAAAGCTGTATTATAAATCTAATAATTATTTTAACTAAAACTTTGGATAATTTTAATAAACTTAGCATTTTCCCGTGCCTCAAAGCCTGTCTCCACATCAGAAATACTTTTTGCAGGGTGAACTATCAGAGTACCACTTAAAGTCTGTTCATACAGTTTGCAGAGCAGTTAGAGAAGGGTTTTTTAGGATCTCTTCGCGGTGATCCTCTGTACACGCTCCCTTGTGCAGGGAGAAGGAGGCTGGGGCTGGAGGAACAGTTCCTGGTGACTGTGGCGGTTCAGGGCTGCAGGAGCTGTCCATTCGCCAGGCCCACACCAGCAGCCGATGAAACCACTTGA
This sequence comes from Mesitornis unicolor, assembly GCF_000695765.1. Taxonomy (NCBI): domain Eukaryota; kingdom Metazoa; phylum Chordata; class Aves; order Mesitornithiformes; family Mesitornithidae; genus Mesitornis; species Mesitornis unicolor. Next base: position 24,589 of record NW_010180368.1, on the reverse strand, counting down.
GTTTCTAGCTAGCCTAGCATGAAAACAGCAGGGTCTTTATCATGCTGGACTTAATACTTAGTTATTTTCATGTTGATTTTTTTTTTAAATTCAATTTTACATGGACTTCCTGAAAATAACTTCTTGCAAGTGTTATAAAACACATAAATACACTTATTCCTGACTCTTAATTACTAATGAGCTTCCTGTTATTATACTATTAAATGCCTCATACTCTAGCATGCAGTTATTTTTACTGCATATCTGTAATGCATATAGAATCATAGAATGGTTTGGTCGGAAGGGACCTTAAAGATCATCCAGTCCACACCCCTGCCATGGGCAGGGACACCTAACACCAGACCAGGCTACCCAAAGTCCTGTCCAACCTGACCTTGAACACTTCCAGGGAGGGAACATCCACAACTTCCCAGGACAACCTGTGCTAGTGCCTTACCACCCTCACAGTAAAGGATTTCTTCCTAATATCCTGCCTAAATCTGCTTTCTTCCAGTTCGAAACCATTCCCCCTTGTTCTATCGCTATCTGCCCTTGTAAAAAGTCCCTGCGCAGCCTTCATGTAGGCCCCCTTCAGGAACTAGAAGGCCACAATAAGGTCCTCCCAGACCTCTTGTCCAGGCTGAACAGCCCCAACTCTCAGCCAGTCCTTGTAGGGGAGGTGCTCCAGCCCTCTGATCATCTTCGTGGCCCTCCTCTGGACCCACTCCAACAGCTCCATGTCCTTCTTATACTGGGGGCCCCAGAACTGGATATTTTTTTAGTGTTTTTTTCTGTTTGTTTTGTGTTGGTTGGTTGTTTTTTTTAGGTCAGAAAGCACCATTATAATAATCTTATATTCATCATTTAGCATGCTGAGATACTCATGTTTGGAATGTCTGTGTGTCCATTCTACGCTTCCTTTTTAGCTATAGCTTTCTCTTTAAAAATAGATGTAAACTTGGTTTAAAGATTTTGAATTATAGGGAGCTCGACATCCCCTTTTGTAGTACAGTTACATAAAATCTGTTTAACTTTGAATTCATTGCTAACCTGAACTTACCCAGTGTAATTTTCTGAGAAACAGATCTAGTTATGCCTTTTCTTGTTTAAAAAAAAAAAAAAAAAAAAAAGGCTGCAGAGCATTTTACTATCTGAATTATCTTCCTTTGTAGATACTTGTGATCAGTGCAGATCTTGGCCTTCTTTGGGAAGAACAAGATTGGAGTGTCTTGACTTTTTTTCAATAAGGCATGTTTTTAGATCTTCAGATCTTTCTCCTAGCTCTCTTCTGAATCCTTTCCTAATTTTTCGAAATTAGTGAAGTGTGAATGCTGTGTTCGAGTAATTAATTTGCTAACAACATATGGAAAACAGTACTCAATGGGATACTAAGACAAGACTAAGCCAACCATACAGTTTGCACTGGAATAGTGTGCCAGTGTAGGCTACTGAAAAGCAGGCCTTTGAATTCTGCTGTGGTGAGCTGGCTTCCTCCCTGGGTTGAGGGTTTTTTTATTCTCAGTATTAAGAAAGTCACCTCCATGATCCTCTGGAAGTAGATTTTGGTTGTAATACCCTAAATTATGCATAAGACTTATTTCTTCATTTCCACAGGTTTGTTTTTTAAGTGTTTGATGTTTGTAGGAATGAAGTTTGTGTCATTGTCATAATAGGTATTTACATTCAAGCATGTGTGTCTAGTCTACTTTAATCTTTATGTTTATGATTAAAATGCTAGTTTAGCAGACTATGATTATATATTTGTTATTCAGAACAGGAGTGTACAAAATTGCTGGCATTTAATGTGAGGCAGGGATATTATAAATCTAGTAATTATTTTAACTAAAACTTTGGATAGTTTTAATGAACTTAATCTATCCTGAATCCATTTGCAATTTTTGTAGTTTCTGAAATGCTTTTATCTGTATTAAATGTTGGTTGTTTTTTTATTGTAACACATTATTGCTTAAAAGATCATCCTAGTTTCTGTTTTTGTGGCCCTGGTAGTATGTACAGTACTGCCAAATTAAATGGAGAAAGTAGGAAGATGTACCGTATTCCTTGAAGTTTGGTGGTGTTGCAGGTAGCTGCTAAAATCAATATAAAAGAACTTGACAAGAAAATCCATGTATCATATTGTTGCCTTTAAGGTAAAATTAAGCTTATGGACATTTCCATTGTCATTTTGATATCCTACACATGTTTTAATGTTTAAGCTGCAAAAGTGCTGGTGTTAATAATTTTGTGCAACTTGTTACAGTACAATAGTTTAGTTTAGCTTCGAACATGCCTAAATCAGGAATTTCTTACTTGGGCACTTGTATTCCTAAATAAAGTTGCCCTTTTCTGGTTGCATTACTTTAGTTGCACGTTAAGTGAAAACAAATGAGCAGCCTTATTCTAGCATGCATCTGTTGAAGATAAGCTGTTCCATGTGGAAAAGCCATTGGCAACTAATGCTGTTTTGGAGTGCTAACCTTACAAAGCTAGAAGGTAGCGCAGTAACATTCTTCTGTCCATCACTTCTCTGCCTGTTTCTTCTTATGCCAGTCATCTCATGCCCTGCTGAGCCATCATCCATCTCACAGGTGAAGCACCTGAGTTTGATGGCTAGCAAAGGATCTCAGGCACTTCAGCTATGAGATTGATGCCACTCCCCTAATAAAGCTTTGCTGCCTCTTGCTGAGTTGTTTGGTTTCCATTGTTGACATACTCACCCTTAACTGAATTGATTGAGCTGAATTCATATGAGCAAGGGGTTGATAAAAGGAGGAAATCAGTCTTACTGTTCAGTCTTACTGCTGAAGTGCCTGAGACCTTTCAGAATAGGGATCCATTCTGAAAAGCAGCATCTCTTTCATTTGACAATCCTGATGACCCTGCTTCTGCCTCGCCATCCACAATGACATGTGCTTTCCCTATGTTCTTAAACTGTGTGTGCTTATTAATCCCTATACTCATTTCCCACCATCCTTTATGTTAATTTAGGGGACACACTATTTCTTCACTGTTCTTACTGTCACTGTTCAGGACAGTGTGTGCATTTGGTTGATAGCAGGGTACCCATGTGTTTACACAAGCATGGCGTACAGCATCTGATTATATACAGGAGCTGAATTCGCTGTGCATCAGGTCACTAGAGAAGCATACTTCTGTACCAGTCACTGTTAGGCCTCAAACCTAACAAAGGTGATGTGTCAGAAAAAAAAATGTGCAAGAAGGGCAACAGTACAGCCCAGGTTTGTTACCTTGCTTTTGACATGTAATCCCACATATGTTAGCTGTTGTAGATTTGAACAACTTGGGACATATTGGGGTGGAGGCCCTCTAAACCCCCAGTGAGATAAAACTAGTTCCATTTAATGTCTTAAACACTTATTTTATTTTTGTAAAGAGTAGGAACTTACTTTTCTTTTTCTTTTTTTATTTTATTGAACTTTTTTAAACTTGTGACATAATAAGATGGAAGCAAACAAAATAATATGATTAAAAAAATAAGACATGTAGGGGTTTGGGGTTTTTTTGCCATTGCTGCAGCTGTATTTTCTTTAACAGTCCACCCCAAACCAAAATGCTGTGTTCCCCTGGAAAGGGACAATAATTCCTTTTTTGGTTCTATGATATGCCATGGAATGTATCCTCTTAGAAGCAAGGACCTATGGCTCTGTGGCATTAGTGGGGTTAAGACCTAGCTACAGGACAGCCACAAGAAAAGGAGTTTCCAGACCTTTGAAGTAAGTAATATTCTTGGGGCAACAGTTCCAAAGAGAAGCTGAAGGAGGTAGTGAGGAAAGTGAGAGGGAGAAGAAGATGCAATGCAAGAAGGAGTGGTTGCAACACTGGAACTTAGCTGGAAAGATAAAGGTGATCTGAGAGAAAAACATGAATCTGTGGAAGCACTGTCATGCAGAAATATCTTTCCTCTCTGATAATGTAGTTGCTTCAAACATTTGGAATCTCAGAGCATGAAGGCTGTAGTTGGGCCCAGTTTTGTCCTTCCTGACAGAAGCACTGCAGAGGCTCTACAGATGCAGTAGAAGGAGAGCAGTGAAATTTTGATGGATGAATTGCACATTTTGAACAGTTCAAGCAAGCTAGGGATTCCTTCTGCATTTATAATACCTGAATCTGCTACTTTTCTTAAGAAGGTTCCACTAGGGGGCAACTAACTATCCATCTCTGTACTTGTGAACCAAACTTAGAGAGCGTAAACTACTGCTTTTGTGGAAATTTTTGTAATTGAAGACTTTTTAATTGGTAGAAATAATTAGGGGGAGGGGGAAGAAGAGAGAAGTGGTGTTCATTACAATTTGCTTGTCAGTTGTACAATATATTTGCAACTGCATCAAACGAGCAGCCATGTGGAAGTATGTAGTTGGGACTCAAAGCTTGTTTAGAATTTGCTGTGTTAAACAAAAGTGCTCAGAATCTGAAGCTGTTTTGTAGATGTGAAACTAAACAGAAAAAAACCAAGCAAACAAAAAAACCCAGCCCTAAATCATTAATATGCTTTTGAGATTTATTGGGTAATAAATATGTAATGCCATACTTAGTGCCATGGAGGGTGCACTGGGTTCACTCATTCAGCTGTGAAAGATATAGAATATTAAAATCCACTCTTTGCCAGAGAATTAATTAAGAATGAGTAGACTCTGCATAGGTTGTACGGTTTGAAATAACTTGGGATTTATGTGGACTTCTTGATATATTGCAGGTTCTTCAGCAAAAGCACTTGTGAGCTTGAAAGGTAAGAAATTAATGTGTCATTTACTTGTACCCAATCTGACTTTTAGGTGTACTTAGTTTCTGGCTTCAAAAAGTTCAAGAAAATAACACTGAAGAGGGTTTTTTGTTGAAATATGATTGGTTTTATTGTGGATATTTGCTAGTTCTGTAGACTAATAATCCTTGGTGCTTGAAACTACGTATGTTGTGGTGTGTTTAGACACTGTTTTTCTGGGTGAAATTCCTGAAATGTGTTTATTCTTCCTAAGTACTGCCTAGGCGTCAGATTTGATGAGAAGATTGAGGTAATCTTTGCTCTCTTGAGGACAAGATAGGAGAAGGATTCTTAGCGAGATCTGTACATGTGACAAAATTTACATTGGGAAGGAATTTCACAGTCTCATTGTGTTTTCTGTCAGCAAGCTGTGGGCTAAATAAAAAAAATCTTTTTCTTACATCTCTTTCATTGAAATTGTCTTCAAAAACATCCATACAAATTTTGAATACTTATAATCTGCCCAATAATAATATTTTCTTTATATATTACAAGGCTTCTATTACACAATGAAGAAGACTGTTGAATGTGTCTGTTGAATATGTTGTAACTAATATTGGGGGTTTTTTCAGTAAAAATTTATTTACTTCTTGTTGTGCACCCATTTAACCATTTTTTTTTAGAACCAGAAGGAGGCCAGGTCTTGTAGAGCTTTACCTTGTCCAGGTTTCAGTTACGATGTATGTCAACCAGGCAGTGGAAGTAACTGGTTCCAGTAAAGGAGATTTCAAGAAATCTAAATATTGCCAGAAGCAAAAAATGTTTTCTTCAGTGAAAATATTTTTCAATTGTTTTAATTAGTGTTCTGAACAATTCAATAAAAATATTGAAATCTAAAATCCAACTGCAGTTGAGTCCAAAGATCAAATAACAAAATTATATTAATAGCTGATGGAGCTATACTAGCTTTTGGATAGTAGTTATGTTAAAACATAAATGTATGTATATGTATATTAATGACATAATTTCTTCATAACAGAGGGAAGCTTATCCAGTTCGTGGAATGAAAAGTATAATTCTTTGCAGAAAACACCCATTTGGAAAAGCAAGAATGCTGGTTCTGCAGTGGAAATGGTAAGAAGCGATAAAAGACAACTTTGGGTTTGGTAAAATACCATAAAGTGAATCAAATTTAAGGATCAAAAAATCTGGCTGAGATTTATAGTTTCATAATTTCCAAATGTTAAACTATGTCCCTCATAAGCTATCTACACAGTTGGAATAGGAGATGAAAATCTATTTTATAAATTAATAATCAAACAAATTGCTGAACTTGTTCAAGATAGCTTTGTAAGCATTTTCTCTCCTTTTTGGTAAAGCAAGCGCTGTGTGAAATGTTTGTACTGTATCTACCAACTTGAACTTAGCAATCGCCATTTCTGATCAACCATTTGTTCTATCGTGAAATTTGTCACTTCTAATTGTGGCTGAGAACTGATGTGTAAAGCAAAGGAAGGGAAAATGTCATAGTGCACTTCCTTCATTGTGCCTTCTGGGGGACAAATTTAATGGAAATAAAGGAATGTCAGTGAAATGTGTAGTGTTCTGAGTGGTCTCACAGGAGACCTTATGTTAAAGAACAGCCTTGGCGTGGGAAATGAAAGGTAATGAGCCTGAAGCCTCCAAGGGCATGTCTGTTGTTTGGGTTGACCATTTCTCTCTCTTTTTGAAATATTTTGTTTTTCTTTCCCCATTGTATCACGTTCAGGCTTTTGTTGACTATTCTCAACCTCCTCTACCTTACTGAATTAGGTGACTTTTGGTTTGGCTTTGCTACCAGCCATATTGCACCCAGTATCTTGTTTGTCCACATCTGTAATACTGTGTGCTCTTTTTACTACACCCTGGGGAGCATATACTGTCTCAATTGCTGTGTAGATCTTTCTCCCATAGTCTTCTGATGCCACCTTCTTCTACAGTAATTACAACCAACTATCACCTGTTTTTTGTTCAAATTGTTATTTTTTTGTGGACTGTTTGTTTATTGGAAATGAAACATTGTTTGAAAACTATTGCACTTGCCTCCTGTGCACATAATCAAAATATCTGAGTAGCATCCAGTGGTGCATTAAGCAACGTGACTAACATCTGCTGTATGTAGCTTGTTTTGTGATCTCCCTGTAGAGAGAAACTTACAGAGAAGGTATTTATTTTGATTCACGCAGATATATATACACACACATGTTGCTCTGTGTTTGTTAAACAACATAAGGTCTACAAAATGCAGTTCCAGACAGTGACCAGAACTTTGGCCCTTAGCTCCTGCAGGAGTTCATGTCACAGTTCTCAGCTGTTCCCCAGGAATGCTCATCTTCTCACAGAAACAAGCCTTACTCGTAACGTAGAAGATCACATATGCTAAAGAATCAAAGTCACTAGCCATAACGTTTGTACAAAAATTTTGTCTATCTTTAGGTATGCTGGCTGTAGGTATTAAAACTAAGGGGTCAAACTCTGGATATAGCTTGGTATTCTGTAGAAAGCTAGGAGAAAGATCAGAGGATAATCTGATGTTGTGTTAGTAGTGGCCCACGTTGCTGAGACGTAACGTAGTCTTCTGTATTAGTCTTGAGTTCCCCGAACACTGAAGGTTTTGCAGGTATGTTACACTATTGACTGAAAAATCTTCCCAAAAATGCCTGACCTGTTTGGCCAACATGGATGATACCTCTTTGCGATTCTTATTTTATTCTCATGTGAGGCACTGGCAATCCAGACTGATGAAACACTCCTATCATTTTAGATAGTTCCTTGGAATAGAATTTTGCAGCTTCTGTTGCGGTTGCAAAACGGTTCTCTTGATCTGGATTGTAGCCTTAGCATAAGGTTGACGGAACTCTTAACTTTTGTCTAGTTGGTTTTAGTGTTTGTGTTCTCCGTTGGCATGTGCTTTTCATCTGGTATAGTGTCATAAAATCAAGAAGAACTATATGGACATTTGGAAGAAAAATGTTGTTCTGGAACCAGGGTTCAAATGTCAAGGCTAAAATATAATTTTTTTTTGGAACCTGGCTCTTCGTCCTGTGGGCAGAATGCTGTAATTAAAAAGTCCCGGAATTCTGCAATGTAAGAGTTTTTATTGTTAGAACAGGATTGTGGATTTGTTTTTTTACAAGTTAGAATAGTTCCGATTTTTCTTTTTTTAGGGTGATGGTTTATCAAGGATGGCACAGATATTATAAAAGAACAAAAAGACATTGTAATTGAAATTTAAGATTGTTCTTAAGGTTTAGTGAATTGGAAAATGTAAATTAAAGAACTCACTGTATCTAGATGAAGAACAAAAAACAATGTCCATGATAACTAATATGATAAACTAATTAATGTGTTAATATGATGTGGGCACCATTTAGTTACCTTGCCAGTATGTATTTCCTCTGCTCAGTGTGTGTATCTTTACATCTAGAAGGAACAGACGTTTTCTTCTGTGTCCTGAATGTGCTTAGGTGTCTAGCAGATACAGGGCGCTACTGTTACTTAAATACACTTGTGTATTTATATTTTTTAAATATGTATAATTTAAAGTAAGAAAGGTACATTTCCCGGGCAAAACTCCAGCTGTTCTCATGGGACAGACAGATTTTTTGCTACCACTAATTAGTTTAATAGAGAATCACTCACTTTAATCACTCACAAACTTATTAAATGTCTTTAAGTGTAAATGCTTATGAATTAAGTTTTATTTCACTTTGATTTCTTTTGTTTCTGACTCCTATTAAGGGAGTTGTAGTCAGTATTGTTCACATTGTGGATGTTACAGATTTCATACCCATATCAATTTGTACTGAAAGAAGTGAAATCTGCATTTATTCTGCCTTTACCATCACTTTTGTATATAGTTTGAAGTACGAGGAACCCTACAGGGTGCAGTCTCGGGATTCTGCAAAGGAGACATGTTTCAGTTGTGGCTGGCTCCTCTGCTGGGCCACAAAGTCTTCATAGAAGGGAAAGCTGCTTGCTCTCAGCACTAACAGCCAGTCATGGGTTACTCTCTTGTTCTCACTGAGAGCACAAGTTTTTTTTGTCATAGGATAAAATGTTGACAATTAATTAAATGGGAGTATTTTTTTTCATGACACATATTTGCAATATGGTTTCTTGTTTTCAATCAGCCTTCTAGTTCTCTTTGAGCGGTAATGTCTTAACACACAAGGAAATCTTAGCTAGCATAAATTCTAAATTCTTCTCTTATATTTTCACATAACCTATTCAAGCTTTAGTTTCTTCAGACTTCAGCTTCTTAGCATTTTGCAGTGTAGGCACTTATAATGAGTTAAAAAAACCAACCAAACAACAAACCAACCCACAGCACTTTATTAGACTCATAAGAAATCCTTGCAAAAAAAAATAAATATATATATATCCAGCTAATGTTGTTTCTGAGAACATACCAAAATAAATATGCTGTTTGAATAAACTTTTTTTGACCCAAAATTCTGAACAAACTGTTTAACAGATGTGCTTATAACCAAAGCAAGGACTATTTTAAGCTTAGATACACAAGTGTTTAGACACTTAACTCCACTGGAAACAAGTGGGAGTTAGGTTCTAAATACTTTCGTGGAACTAGGCCAGCAGTATAGTAATGGGTTATAGTTAGCATTGGAAAGCTTGGAATCTTAAATTCCTTCTTCTCTTCTCTCAGCCCTTAGATCTGTAACTGCCAGGAGGCACTATTTGTTGTGTACCTTGTGCCTTAAAATCAATAAGTGGCAAGAGAAAAGGCATTCCATTTCTCACTGTCAATTCTGTGCATGAACAGAGAAATCAGATTTTTCTTGTTCTTGTGATTCATTCTTAATTTTGATACATGCAGCCCTTCAGAAATTCAAAACGGAGTCGACTCTTCTGTGAAGAAGACGACAGACAAATAAACACAAGGTCACCCAAAAGAAATCAGAAGGTTGCGATGGTTCCACAGGTACCTACATGTATGCAGATATTTTTACCAAAAAGGGGAACAAGCCTATCTGTGTTAGTTGAAAATTAGAATATATTTGCTTTGCAAGTTGTATTATCAGCTTATGAATATTCTTGTGAGGAAAGCTGTTGCTAGGAGTAAGCCACAATTAAAAACCGATTTATATTTTTCTTCCTCACAACTGGGCTCCTCGGTTTGTTTATGGGAGCGCTTGTTCTTTTTGATCCTGGACATAAGCATACAGAGCTAGAAAAGATTCCAGGTTAACTGCCCATCTTGCTCCTGCAAACATCTGTATCCTGTAGTCTGCATAAGTTTATTCAGCTTCGGTTAAAAACTGACTAGGTTTCTTGTACTGACTACATCATTTAGAAGGCTGCTGTAGAACTTCATATATTCCAACTGTTAGGAACTTGCTCTAGATTTGTAGCCTGAATGTATTCATGGCCACCTATACCTTCTTGATCCTGTAATGGTAATGTTCTCTAATTCAAACAGCTTGTTTTTCTACTTCTCCACTTGACTGTCTTCTCCTTGATAGATCATGAAAGAGCAGGTGTAATTTCTCTCAGCCTTTAGTTGCTATGTTGGACAGGGCAACATCTCTTAGTCTCAAAGAACTGGCTCTCTAGTACCTTTGTCATCCAAATCATTTCACTGTACTATCACCTTGTAAGCCTGAATTTGCCACACTGAAAAAGTACTGTTTGAATACTGGTCTTACTTGCCTTCTGTGCTGTATCGCATGGGGAAGACTTAACAGCTGCCATTTTGCTGGGTCCATTTTGTCAGAGATGAGAACCATGACGTTTCTCTATTCATTACCATGATTTTCTAACAGTAGAAAGGCATGGATAATGTTCTACGCCCAGTTGGTTTGTACTTAAATGTCAGGTTCAGGAGGTCCAGTGATTGCTAGATAAGCATTTGTGAGGGACTGCAGCTGCCATAGCTCACAGATCTTGCTGTCCTGCTGAGCTTTGTTTCCTGGAGTTTCTGTGGGAGAAAGGGGATCTGTATCTAGAAGGCAGTGGTTAAGTGCTGCAGGAGCCAGCAAGGTGCCTACCTTATGCTTTATCCTATTATTGCTGCTACTAAAGGTCAAAATACTTTTGAGTGTTTTGGGAAGGGTAGAAACTGATGATGGCATGGGGACCCAGTTAAACTAATATTCTCAAAACACTGTTTTTTAGCAAATAAGTTTTTCTTTGTCAGTTAAGACAGCCATCCCTGGAACAAAATTACAGAAGTATTTTTCTACAGTCTTGTTTAAACGCAGGTCTATGTATTATGTATGCAATCCAAGTTTCTTTTCTGCAATTTATAAAATAGCTGTCAAATGTAGTTAAAGCTTGCTAGCTTATGTCCATGCTAGTTTCTCTTGCAGTTTTCTAAAAAGCAGACACAGCTCAGAGTTTGGGCCGTATTACGTTCCTGTGCTAGCTTCATCCTCAGTTTAAGAAGAGTTAAGAAGACAGTTAAGAAGAGTGGTGTCTCAGACTTCTGAAATCTGTGTGTACTTCAGTGCCATGCTATTGTGACCAACAGTGTAGTTTCAGTGTTGAAAATGTTTCTGTTAAAAGTGCTTTGTATAGAGATAATTTGTTGTATTGATCCTGCTAATATTTGCCATCTGTTATGCTTGATTGCATTGCTGATGTAACACAGTGAGGATTATTATAGATCTGCAACAATGAATTGTCATGAAACAGTATGTGCGGTTAATATATAACAATTTTTAATGTGCAAACTTTTATCAAGAAAATCTAGTTTAATTATTTGAATATTGATGAATGGTAGACTGTTTATGACTGTTTCCTTTATTTTACTACATAGAAGTTTAATACAGCAATGTCAACACCAGACAAGAAGGCATCACAGAAGATTGGTTTACGGCTTCGTAACCTGCTCAAACTTCCCAAAGCTCACAAGTGGTGCATATATGAATGGTTCTATTCAAATATCGATAAGTATGTTTGTTCTGTATAATTATCTCTTATTAGTATAGAAAAAACTCGTTTTCTGAAATTCAGCTGCAAATTTCCATATATTGGTTAGATATTACGAAGTTTTTTCTTAAATTATTAGTTATTGAAAATGATTTCGTTGTTTTGCTTGGGTTTTCTTTGTGGTTTTTGTTTTTTTCTTTTTTTACAATGAGCAACCTACTCAGGTAGTTCCTTGGGTGGCCTTCTGTGGAAGGCCTTCTTTTTGCCTCTGCCTCTCCCAGATACCAGAGTTTATTCATAACCTTTTTAGCACCTTAAGCATGAAGTTATCAGAACACTTAGACTTTTTAGAACCGTTGGATCAGTCTTACACACAGGGGTTGGGAAGGAGACTGCTTCTTCATAAGATGCTGCTTCCCTGAAAGGTGTAGATGTTGATTTTGGATATTTCTTCCTCATCATTCTGTTTTTATTGTGATCACTAGCAGAGCTCCAGGTTGGGACTATTCAGCTGTTGTCTAGATATCAGTGTCCTTCTTGGATCTCCTAATCTGTCGCCTAGACTGTTTCTACAACTTGTGCCTCAGAGTCTTTGGCACTTGTTCTCTTAATGCCACTAGCAAGATGGTGTGAATTGTTTAAAAGAAGCATTTTAATTTAGTCCCTAGTCATGAAAAACTAAAAATTCTGAAATGTAAAAAGCATTATTGACTAATGGAATCTTAAAATCTGCACTGACTGGCTAATGGATGAAACACTGGCATTTAATATTCTAAAGACTGGCTTCAGAGTTAACAAGCATTCTTTTCCAGGATTTATTCATAACAAAATAATTACTGTTTTTCCTTCCTATTTTAATCACAATTGCTGTGGCTGTCCTCCTTAACTGAGAAGGAAGTCATAGCAACAGAAAAACCTTTTAGGATATGTTATCACAAGTAGAAAATTGTATGTCCATTTTAGTTAGTTTTAAATTTATCATCTGTAGGATTTAATTCATTTGAAAGAAGTCGTCTTTACATTATTTATGCCCCCTTATTTGAAAAAAACCCAACAAAACCAAAACACAAAAAACCCCCAAACCCTACTTATTCCTCATAGTATTTTTAATATGTGACATTTATAATTATGGGTTTTTTATAACAGTCCAAGAACTTTTAGTTCATTCTCAGATAATTATCTGTGAAACTTTAGGTCTTTCAATAGACTAGAATTTGAGTTGAGCAGGCAATTCTGAAAACCTCTTTGATAGTTGTCAATGTAGGCTTGTAATGCTAGTAAGATATGATAATCTTAAGATGTTATAGTTTGCTAAGAAACTACATATCGTTGGAAGAAAAACTTTGATGTATATTGTTTTGAGTGATATGATCTAGACTTAATGAGAAGCTTAACAAAGTTTAAAGCATAGAGCTAACTGTCAACTGACAAAATATGGCTCACTGTACAAGTCTCAAAATATTTTAATTGAGTTGTCTCATCCGGAATTGAAATAATCAATTTAAATGCCATGTCTACTATTAGTTTTTGAAATATTTTAATGTCTACAACTGTCATCTGTGGTTATTAGATTACTGAAGCTGTTTCAGTTGGATTCTTTCTGTGGTGCTGCAGAGGACTGTATTCTGTAAAATCCCTTTGACTTCTGACATGCAGAGACCTCTAAAGGGCTTCTTACTGCTACAGAGATCATAGGCCCTCACAACCAGATGTACTTGGCTTATGTAATTTCCCAGAGCTTCCAATCTTGTGAATGCTGTGAGTTTAGTTTGCCTGCTTAGAGGCAAGTGATAGTAAAACAAATCAAATACAGATTATTTCTCAAAAAAAAAAACCAGCAAACCCAAACTGTTGTTCTTTGCACAGATATCACATTAATGACAGTAAATCAGGATAAAGTAAAACTCTTACACACTTCCTTGGCTGTTTCCTGAGCTTCATTGATCATTCTTTGTGGTTTCCTTTTCACTTCATGGCATGGCTGCAGATCCTTCTACTGCAAAAATATTCTCTTCTCTTCTTGCCTGTCCATGCACCTTCTCTCTCTCCTGCCACTCCACACGCTTACTTGAAAGAGGTGTTCCTTCCAAGATCCACTTTGTTCTGTGCTTGGGAATATTCCTTTCTATACCCCTATGCCCTGCAGAGAGTAGAGAAAAGTGGCTTTACCTAGGACGCAGTTATTCTTTTGTTCTCAGCAGGTGAGATCTATTTCAGTTGCACATAGTCTTTAATAATTAACTTGCTATAAGACAGGCATACCCATTGCTGCTCCCTTGTCTCTTCAGCCCAAGAAGAATGTAGTACTACAAAGTAAAAGGCAGTCATAAAACACAGAGATACAGACAGGTCATAGCATCAAAGAGAAAATCTTAAGTTGTGTAGGTAGGTTCTCTGAACTGTCACTTCTATAGTACTGGTCCTCTGCTTCATCATGGAGTCACAGTACGATACAATAAAATTCTCACCTGTATAGCTGTGGAGAATGACAAGTTGGCTCCATTTCCTGTATTTTGGAACCCTCTGTTGAGAATTTGGGTTATAATAGAATGAATTTATGAAAAAGGTACCCTCTTTCTATTTCTCAGGATCACATCCTCCCTTCCTTTATTCTCAGTACTTCACCATATCTTTATGGTTTCCTTCAGTGTCTTGCAGTATCCTTATGACATTGCATTGGCTTTGCTGAAGTTTCATTTGGTGCCTTTATGCACATTACAAAGCAGGATGAATACATGTGCTTCCCTGTAGTAACAAGAGAGAGGAACATTTTTAAACATCACTGATAGTAAGGCTCAAACAGAACAGTCCTGGAAACTTTCTGTCTTTGTTTTCATTTGAATTTATTTTGAGTTAAATTTCTCCTTTGAGTAGGAGTGTCTTGTTTATAATGACTAACTTATAAATTTTGTATTCAATGTATTTCTTACTATGGATGTTTTTTGGTATCTCATGACAAAAGTTTACTAAGTGTAGTTAAAAGACAACCAATTATGTTTCAACAGACCACTATTTGAAGGAGATAATGACTTCTGTGTATGCCTGAAAGAATCTTTTCCAAATTTGAAAACCAGAAAACTGACAAGAGTAGAGTGGGGGAAAATCAGACGATTAATGGGAAAACCACGGAGGTAATTTTGTTTCTATCTGTTTTTCTTTAAAATAACTATATGTAGTTTTGATGTTACTGGAATTGTTTCTTCTAAAATAACTTTGTATGCAGGTAGTAAAGCAAAATAGTAGCTGAGAGTAGAAGAACATTTTATTGAATAGGTGTTCAAGTTTGGTTTTTTTCTGGCTATAACTAGCTTATCATGGGGAAAACTAGTGCACAAAATAACATTCTTTTTTTTTTTTTTAACCATTTTATAGATCCTCAGCTTTTCCTGACCTGGCTGCCAAAGCAGAGAAGAAAGTCACTCCTAAAATATTGTACATTATAGAGAAAAAGCCAGAATTTAATGAAGGGTATAGTTTTTTCCTCTAGTTTAGGATTCTTAACTCTTAAACACACTGATTCAGTTCATCCTGTACAATCTAGCCTAGGGAAGAGAAGGCTCAGGGAGGCTTGCATCTCTGTGTATAAATATCTGAAGAGAAGGCACAGAGAAGACGATTTTTCCAGTGTTGCTTGGAGACAGGACAAGAGGCAATGGGCACAAGCTGAAACACACAGGCAGTTCAGCCTTAACGTAACGAAACATCTCTTTTGACTGTGAAGGTGCACAGGTTCCCCAGAGAGGTGGTAGAATCTCCATCCTTATTGATACTCAAAGGCAGTATGGACATGGTCCTGGGCAGCCTCCTGTAGGTGACTCTGCTGAATGGGTTGGAGTAGATGACCTCCAGAGGTCCCTCCTAAGCTCAGCCGTCTTGTCACTGTGTAAGATCAGGAAAAAAAATATGTAAGTAGTGCTGCAGAAATAAGACTGGTTTGTTGATGAAAATTCAGATGCTAAAGCACTGAATTAATTTCACAGATCACTGTACTGAGTCAGATTATATTTTGTCTGATGGAGGCTATTTCATCTTCTGTACCTTCTGTAAACAACTTTACATAACTAAAAATTGCTAGTCAAGGTAAGGAAGCACAGCCAGCTTAAAAATATTTCCTTTTGGAAAGGTGTTCATGTCATTTGAGCTTAGCTAAGAGAGCTTTTTGTTCCTCTATCATCATGCTTCCCACTGAAAGGGAGATGGTGTATTTGGAGGTTAAGTCATCACTTATTCATTTGACTTTTGCCAAATGTGGGTACACAAAAGATCAGTTTGCCTCATTCAGCCGTCTGTTGGACCATTGCTGGACTTCCTTTTTTGTAGGGGACGAGGTGGAAAGGGTAGGGAGAAGGTGGTGTTGGTTTTGGTTTGGGTTTATTAAGTTGTCAAGACCATTAGTTTTTTAAAAGGAGACTCATGCCTGAGGAACTACAGAAAGTTGTTTGATCTGAATTCTGAAGTACAAGTACTTGACTGGATAAAGAGTCTTGTTTTGTTTGTTAACCAAAACTTTACTAGTTCTTGCTTTTTATCAACATAAAATAAGCATTCTTGTTTGGTTTTGATTTCTTTAATACTTTAAAAAAAACCAAACAAACCAAACACATGTATTGGTATCTTTTCTTATGTCTGCTGCTATTTTAAGTGTCCTATCACACCATCAACAGTGTGGTTGGTTGTCACAACTGTATTCTTCATGGGAGCCTGCAAAGCTTGTAAGATTCCAGTAGACTGGGGGGAAAGATATGCTCCAAGAAAAGGAAGAGGTAATAGTTCGTCTTGTGCACTCTATATAAACTAAATTGGGGTTGTGAAATAGCAATGGATATGAATTAAGCTCAGTTATGTTTGTCCTGCCACTATATGATGGTGATGATTCCTCTTGTTAGTTCAAATACTCATGACTAAGGCAGAAACTGAGAAGAATGTTCAGCCTCTTAAAAGGTCTCTGCAGAAAACCAATGAGGTTGCAATGTGATCTGTACCACAGTTTTAATCTTCCATTTTTTTGTAGGAAAGGTACAATGAAGGGATAATCTTTATTAAATACGTTTGGGGAACGTGGGGTTGGAGATTTCCTTTAACATAAGCCAGAAATATGTTGCAAATACTTTCCACATCCATGACCTACAGCATTCAGAACAGAGACTTTTTAAGAACATCTGAGCTAGCAGTAAAACAGTAGTTGCTGTTGTAGGGACCTCCGAAGTCAGTGATTAATATATCAGCATTTGAATTTGTATTTCTAAGAGCATGAGTCAAAGAACATCTGATGTTCCTAATGCAAGACCCTGGACATGATTAGAAGGTCTAATATTGAAGTCCTATATTGCTTTTTTCCAGGGTTTTTTTTTGGTCTCACTGTGATTAGTCACTCTGTTCTCCTCAATGGAATTTAAAAGCTCTGACCTCTGTTTTGCTACTTCATATTCATAGCCCATAGCATTATTTCACAC
Source organism: Mesitornis unicolor (assembly GCF_000695765.1). Lineage (NCBI taxonomy): Eukaryota > Metazoa > Chordata > Aves > Mesitornithiformes > Mesitornithidae > Mesitornis > Mesitornis unicolor. The sequence continues at coordinate 7,507 of NW_010180368.1, read as the reverse complement.
TTGTTCCACCCTTGCAGTAAATATGAAGTAAACAGCATCTTTAAATGAGACTATCCAAATAAGCTTTGCTTAAGTCTCCCAACCACCATTACTCTCTCTCTCTCTCTCTCTCTCTCTCTCTCTGCCGTATCCTCTTCCACATGTTTTTAATTCCTTGTGAGGATTATTATGCAATGCACAACTCCAGGTAAATGCATTCTGCTCTTCAGTGGTAAACTGGTGAGTGGGTCATGCATCTACAGTTGCTCCATCTACAACTCAGTTTCTAGATTATACAAAGACTAGTGATGACTTTTGAAGTGACAGCGATTGGAAAGCCTATTAAAAGAACCTTGGATGCAGTGTGTTACTCCACGTACCCAACAAAAGTACATCACAGCTTCAGTTCATTCATGTTCTGTTTAAGATCTCATTGTGTTAACGCTGTACACACTGGACAAAACAGATTATCTATATAACTTAGAAACTATGTATAAGATAAAAGGCAAATGATCTATACATACAGACAAACAAGTGTGGAACTGCTGGTCAGAATGAAAGGAAGTGGTCTCAGCATCCTAGCAGCTTAGTTCTCATGATTTAGTTCTTATCTTCTCATGCACATTGCAGGGAAGATAGATTTTGGAGAATAGTGAAATGGCTTTCTGGAATTCTTCAAGTGAGGGATATGCAGAAGAAAACATAAGAATGTTTATTTCTGCATAAAATAAGAGAGTAGTAGAAGCAGACTTGGAAATAGGAGCTGACTGCTCAGTACTGAGTGACATAAAAAACTTATGAAGACCTTGAAGTGATTTAAAACAGAAAATAATTTGCAGTGTAGAAGGGGGAAACCAGCAGAGGACTTGTCAGTGTCTTCTAAAATAACCTTGTAAAGTATGACTTACTATTGATCAGTAATCAATATATAACTGTATGAGTTCTACAGAAAATGTTTAAATTGCATTTGACTGCAGTAAAGCAATTAACAAAGGTAGTAAATTATTTCATAAATAACTGCTTCTGCAGTTAAGCAGACCTACAATAGCATCTGTATTACTTTTTTTAAAATTACTTCTTTCATTGACACAAGAATGATAAAATGTTTTTTACTAAGGAATGAGAGATAGGATCAAGTCCTTAATGTCTTTATACTTTCAGTCTACCTCATGTACCATGCCTATTCAGTAGGCTAAAAGTAAAAATTAATAAAACCAAGTAAGGACCTAGGGAGTAAGTCTTCCATCTTTTAGACTGTTTTAAGAAACACACAACCCCAGAATGGGGAAGGGGACTTCTAGAGATTATCTGATTTTACGCAATAGCCCAAGTTCAAACAAATTTGTACTTTTACTATGATCAATCTTAGAACAATTCATCTGCATAACACAGTAAGTCCACCTTACAAGCATTGAACTGGTAATCAGAGTAGACTGGATGTGGGACATGCGTTAGCTTTCTTGTGACACCAGGTGGATCCCTATAAGCAGAAAAAGTCCTGAAAGTTATATTCTTCTGTTATAATAATGCAGCAGCTAGCATCCCTGAGTATTACTTTTAAATAAACTGTTATTTTAGGGGTGATAATTCTGTGGAAGAATTAAGACTGTCTCAATCAGTTCAACAAACTTCTTTTCTCTTGAACACTTCAGCCTTTTCATTTTTCTCTTACTGATTTGTAAGCTATGCCTATTTATTTGATGTGTCTTCATATATGTATGTTTTCAGTGCTGAATTTAAATATAGTTTTATCTCATTGTATTATAGGTGTTCTTCTGCATTCTTTGAGGAAGAGAGATCAGCATTAAAACAGAAACGGCAGAAAATAAGACTTTTGCAGCAGCGGAAAGTTGCAGATATTTCACAGTTTAAAGATCTTCCAGAAGAAATTCCATTACCACTTGTAATAGGAACAAAAGTTACAGGTAATTTCTTAAACAAACACACACCCAAATGTTTTGCACAGATTTCAGTAAACCATAATATATTTCATGCATATAATTTGAAATAAATTTAAAACATTAAAAAAATATATTTTTTTAATTGCTAGATCATTGAGAAGATGCTTGTGAGGATTAGCTAGTATTTTTTAAACAGTGAGTCAGTTTCGAGGTACAAACCTTAGTATGACTTATTATTTCTGCTGTTCAAATTGTAGTGTTTTTTTTTTTTAATGTCTAGTATATCTAACAAATCTTGGAGGGTTGCTTAAATGCAAAGAGCCAAGTGCTATCTGAAAGTTTAAAATAACCTAATATAAAACTTGGGCTTTATTTTTCTGCAAATACAAGAATACTTGTTTTGAAATGGATATACTATTGATATTGCAGTGTAGTTGGACACACATACTAAACATGGCATTGCCTCCTTACACATAACTGAGGAAGGAGTATTGTTAAAAACATTGTACAATTTTTATCTAATTTTATTAAAACTTGCAGTCCTTCATCCTGTCTGTGATCTGGATGCTTTTCACTTAAGCGTGGTAGCTCTCACTCAGGCCACTACTGTTCATTGCTTTTTGCATTCTTCAACAACACTGCTCTTAATTCTCGCTGAAGAGCAGGCTTGCACAGCACAGCCTCTCTTCACTCTCCTGCAGCTGTGTCCTTAAGCTGTGTTCCTCATTGTCTTGTGCCAAATACACAGTCATCAGTGGAAGTGATCAAAGAGAAGTGGTATGCAAACTTATCCAGGAACTGACTTTTGCAAAATCTCAGTCAGAAGGTATTGGGTATCAAATTGGGTGTTTTATTTAGACATTAGCATAGTACTAAGGATAAGATTTGGAAAATACTTGACTTGCAAAGATAAATTTGAGTAGTATTTCTATTGCATATAATTTTTTTTCTGGTTTTACTTTTTTTTTTATTTTATCTGTGGGTTTTAAATATACATATAAAGGGTTACTTACAAAAGATGTCAAGTCTGTTTTTTCCTCAATGGTATCAGGACATTATAATGTTTTGGGTTTTTTTGTTTGTGTTTTTTTTAAGCACGTTTGCGAGGCATCCATGATGGCTTATTCACTGGACAAATAGATGCTGTAGACACTCTTAATGCTACATACAGAGTGACTTTTGACAGGGCAGGTCTTGGAACACACACAGTCCCAGATTATGAAGTTCTTGTAAGTATTAACGACACATTCTTAAAATTGCTGTAATAAAAAATAAAATCAACTCATCTACAATTGTATGCTTTAATTGAAAGGAGGAAAATTCAAAATATTACATCCAGGTGATATTTTCATAAAGTAGAAACAGGCATAACAGATGCATGGGAAATTCCAGGGGAATGAGCTTCTACTGTTTATGGTTTTATAGAACAGGATAACCCTCTATGATGAAAATATAATGGCTCAGGCTGGAATTATTTCCTAGAACTACTATTATAGGTTATTAAAATAGTCTGAGTTTAATATGAAGAAATATAACAAGTAGTGTAAGATCACAAAGAAAATTGTGATATGGGATCCTGGCAGGATTTGCAGAAAGTGTTCCGGAAAACCTGGCCCTTTCTTAGTTGCAAGCAAGTATTATGAATTGATTAAACCTCATTTTGAAAATTCTTACAGTAATGAAGCTACCTCTGGGGATGTCGCATTGAACAAACAATTTGGGATTATTTCCTAGCTCATAGGCTTTTGTACCAATTTCTGAGCTCCAGGAATTGGTCCTGCCAAACAGCCTGACCTATACTGCGAGGTTTTCAAGAGAACCTCGTGTTCTTTTGTATCTTGGTGTTGAATCTACTAAGGGCCCCTAATTTGTCTAGTCTCTGTCATGATCTGAGTTTGGAGCCTCTGTTGAATTCCTGTTCAGTCATGATTTGTCTGCAACTTGCCAATAGAATTTTTGGAAATATTCTTGCAGGTTTTATTTGATGTGGTGCCATAACGCTTTGAAAACTCCAGCAATGGAATATGATTTTGAAGCTCCTGCTAGCCCAAAAGTAAAACATTAATCTTTTAACATTGTTAGGTTGGGGCATGGATGGACATGGCCAGTCCAGATTCCAGAAATAAATTATGTATTCCAGAAAGTGTGTAAAATTACTCTTACAGCTGCAATATACTTTTTTCCCCCTGACTTACAGAGTAATGAGCCTCATGAAACCATGCCAATTGCTGCCTTTGGACAGAAACAACGGCCTTCAAGATTCTTTATGACCCCTCCCCGATTGCATTATACACCGTCACTCCAATCTCCAATTACAGTAAGTTACTTTTTTCATGCAATACTATTTTTTTCATGCATTGAAATATTTTCTGATACGTGTTACCTTAAACAGTTTTGAGATTGATTTTCCCAGGTTATTCAGCAAGATTGGAAAAAGATCAAAAAAAAATAAAAAAAGGAAATCCTTCTAAAAATAAATTACTAAATTAAATGTTCTTTCCTGTATAGGACAGTGATCCTTTATTAGGACAATCTTCATGGAAAAACAAAATTTCAGGCACAGATAGTGAAACATTAGGAGGCTTTCCAGTAGAATTCCTCATTCAAGTGGTAAGTGTCAACTGCAACTCTTAAATTTGTTGTGTATTGTCCCTTTGTGTTTAGTCTGCCAGTTCTTCTGTGGTTAAAGGATCTTTTATTGATTAATGACAGAAATGGTGATACCTAAACTAACTTTTTGAAAGATGTTAGTAATACTTGGTTTTATCCCCTCCGCCTTTCTTTTTCTCACTTGTTCATAAGCTTTGAAATATATTTCCCTTCAGATGACAGGAGGGGCTTATGTCTCCAAAAGTCTGTCTCATTTTTCTTAGCTCTACCACTTGGTCTGAAAAGAGAGACATTATTTCTACCTGCAAACTTTGTACTGTGTTCAGACTTTTTTTTTTCCCTTTATTTTTCTAATTTAAAGTATTCTTGCATTATGCAAAGAACACTTGCCCGTGTGCATTATAAGTTGTATAGCATAGTAATTTATGTTATGCAATGTCCTACCCTCTTGGAGAGAAAAGACTCTTTTCCCTGAAGGCAAACATACGTGTTATAGATAAGAAAACTGTTTTTTGCCTTCATCTTTATGAAACAATTCCTCAGTGATTTTTGTACACCAGTTCAGAAGAGCCCAGACAAGTAATGTTAGGAAGCTGAGATTCATTGAATATCAGAACTCATCGAAGCAAGTTACTTTTCAGGATGATGGAAGAATGTAATTGCTCATGTTGGCTTAGCTTGAGACCTGTGATTGAATTCTTTAGCGATGAAAGTTGTTTTGAACAAACTAAAGTAAATTGGAATTATGTGTGTTTAAAATATTATGAACTGAGAAACTGTTACACGCTTCTCAAATTTTCAAGTGTATGTAATTGGTTAAAAGAATCAAGTTGTGTCTAGCTCATGTGAGAGACTAATATTTTGATCATTCAACATAATGACCTTTTTTTTTGACAGAACAATCAATTCCGTTTTTTAGGGGAAACTTATTGTATGAAGCTGATTTTGAAAAACATTGCCTGGCATCTACCTTGGCTAAGAAAATATAAAATAGATGTAGTTGCTCTAAGATTAATCATGTTAAAAAATATATATACACAAAAGATACGGTCTTTATTTATGCTGCTAAACTGTATCTACAGTGAATCCTCCTACCTGAATCACTGAGTGTGACCAATGAAATTGAATAACTAAGGTATATTGAGCTTTACAACTATTTACTGTGTCAAGTTGATCTGTTTATGATATTGTTTCTGTATTTTAAATCTGAAAATGTGTGATTTCTCAGTCACATTTGGTGGTATATTATTACTCATTATAAGGAAAACTGAGTTAAAAGTATAGGCCTCTTACTTGTGTTAGAAATGGTGGCATTTTATAAAGATACTGCAATGTTACGTATTTTTTCTTGGAGTCTGTCAAAAGATTTTTAGCAAAATCAAGCCACAGATTTTTGGCATTTGTTTATGTGAGCAACTTAACAATTTATCCAGGTTTTTTTATAAAGTATTGCAAGGCTTAAAAAACATTTATTGAAGTATCGTGCTTTATTTTTAAGCCTAGCATCGCATTTTAAGCATCACCTTTTAATTATAAGTTAAAAGATAGTACTGAAATTTGGCATTGAGACTGGTGAATACTGATTATTGATCACACTGCATTCACCAGTCCAGATGTATTTTTATGTTAAAGGTGACTGTTTAAAGATGTTCTCCCTTTCTTATACAATGGTACAGTAAGAATGTCAAAGCCTTCATTCTGATGTAATGGTTATTCAGGAAGTAAATGATCAGCCAATGTTTGAGCCAAAGAAAACTTTCTGGACAACTATTGCCAGGCAATTATTTATGATACCATGAATAAAAAGTTTCATGGGAAAACTGTATTTTAGACAAAACAGAAAAATGCAGTGCACCTTGAATAAGGTTTCAAGACAGCCTGTCGGTTCTCTTACACAGGTTCTGAAATTAATGTGGAACAAAAGGAAGTGTAGCCAAAATCTAATGCAAACACTGACAAATAAATGTTAGGGATATTCTCTTTACGTATAACTTGCAGTTGTAAGCAAACATTGAGACTTATAAGAACTATTTCAATCATAGTTCTACACTGGTGAGTCTTAGTTTTTCTAAATCTTTGTTACATAATTTCCATGTGTTTACATTTTGGCATTAGAGACTGCTATTCTTTCTGGTTTTTACTGTGGACAAACATGCATATTAGGAGGAGAATGGCTTGAAAATTAACATTATGTTATCAAGAATAAAGTCAACAATAAACAAGTAAAATTTCTTTAGAAGTCTTTTCATGCTTGCATGCAATGTATCATAAAATACTTCATAGGCTACACTGCAGGTCAAAATCGATAGATTACATTCTTGCATTCTAGTCAGTATTAAAATCTGTAGGATGTTTTTCCAGCTACTCAGCTACAGCTTTCCCTTCAGCCTTCTTGTTCTGTTTTGGGGGAAGAAATTAGATGGGGAAGGACGCAATCTGGGACAGCAGAGATCATTTGCAGGGTTGCTGTGTGTCCGGTAGAGGGAGTGTGTTAATGCAGCATGTTCAGAAAAGTGAATTGGTTTTGTCTTGATTGCCATGAAAAGAGAAGGGATCTTCTCACCTTAAATGCAGGAGGTAAAATCTGGAAGCGGATACTGGATTTTTGACTATTTTCTACCTATGAAAATGTTGAAAATATTCCGTAGTAAGTTACTGCACACTTTACTTTGAAATGCTTGTGTTCTTATAAATATTCTTTTGACTAAAAAATGAAATCTAAAGCAAAAATCTAAACATACTGGTTAGGTTGTTCCTTCATTTCTTCTAATGTGGAAAAGCATTGTGCTAAAAGCTCATTTCCAGTTTAATGAGAACCATAAATGATAATAGTAAACAGGATGAGCTATGCTGAAAATAGAGCTGTTAGGCAAGAATTTCTCAAGGAAAATAGACTGAACTGAGTTAAAGCACTCACTGATGATACTGGCAAATGAAAATGGAAGCCTGTTTAATAAAATATACCAATGAGAGGCCCTGAATCTTTGAACCCTCGAGCTGGAGCTTGAGGGTGATGG
>NW_010180367.1:348-10095 GCF_000695765.1 Mesitornis unicolor | reverse complement strand
AATCTATTATTATTGAATTTATAGAATAATAACAATAATATTGAATTCAATAATAATTATAATAATAACAACAACAACAATAATAATAACAACCTGAGTCAGTCACTAGCCAGTCTCAAGGGTTAAATCTACTGGCTTTGTGGCTATTCCTATATTTAACTAACTAAATACTGCCCCAGTATCCACCTTATACACTTTATTTCTAGACTATCAGGTAAGCTCCTGGTCCTAGATAGGGAAAGCATCTTGTATTAGGGATGGAAGAAGTCTTTTGTATTTTCCTGCTTTGATCATCATGTCTCTGCTCTTATGATCTCACTGGGAAAGTTACTTGATGTTTCTTTATTCTGAGTGTCAGCATGGCTCCTGCAAATGTTTGAAGTCATCTTTGTATTTCATTTATTTTTTGGCAAAGCAGCATCCATCTGCAGTTTAAGAATAGAACATACGAAAACTCACATATGACTCCAAAGTGCAGAACGTGGATTTTTCTGGGCAAAATTCTCTTCTCGGTTACACTTACATAACTCTGGAGTAATGTCTGCATCTTTCTCGTTGCTACTCTGAAACCCATTTACATTTCATTGTGTCACACCTGGATCTACCATATACGGAGAAATCCGATTTCATCACAACTGTTGTAATTTCCTAGGCAAACTCACGATCTCGGAAGAAGTGCATAAACACACATTTACAGTACATGGCCCTCAGTACCCTAAGAAATGCTGCTGCCACTTGTTCTCTGCTAGTAGTTTTCCATGCAAATAAAAATACAATGTAGGTGGAGAACTGAACTGTCTGGAGCAGAGATTTCCTCCCCATACACAGAGAAACTGCACTGTAGCACTGAACTGATTTTTAAAAATCACGTTCAATAGCTCTTTCTTTAAACAAAGACAAAGTTTGCTCTAAATTGTTTGATATTTATTTTGGATAACTCTGTTCCTTGGCTGTCCGTGCTGTAGAAGAGCCGGTGTGCTACAAGAAGACAGATTGCCTGGACTGGAAGCCCCAGCCCCGATTCGGGGAAGCACATGGTTTCCTTACGATGATGATGGTGACTATAATTACTATTCAGTACACGGCGCAATTGTTTTTGGTGTTTGAAACAAAACAAAGCTGTTTTGGAAAGGAAAACACAGCATCAGAAAAAAAAGTAATAGTGAAATAGGAAGTGGTTGACCTTCAGGAGGTAACGCCATCTGCAGCGTTTCTAGTGATCAGAAAACGGAAAGGAAAAATGTGGTTCAATACCCCAATAATCCTTTAGGAAATAACGTTATACCTTTTCTGTAGGTATAACATTTCACGTCTCCTTTGGTGTCGAAGGCCAGGACGTGCGATGCAGAGCCTGCAGTTTTCCGGCGGCCGCTGAAGGCAAACCCATCCCAAGCCGCAGCTGATGTTCACTCACTTCCTGTCTGCTTATCGGCCCCGCGAAGGCAATTCGGGTTTGTGCCCATTGTGCCAAGGGTAACTATGGAGATCTCGCACCAGCTGCGCAATAGCGATAGTTCTTTACGTATTTGGCTATGAATGAGCAAGCAAAATATTGTGGTTTCTGAGAACTCCCTCCATTTTTTCCATGGGTACATTAGTCATTCCCCTCGCACGACAGCGTACAAAATAATTTAAGAAATACTACATTCCTGCGGCTCTATAGTGATTAATTTAAACATCATTAATGAATTGTTGCTCATTGGCCGTTTCATAGGATCCTTTCCAGCTTGCTCTGCCCTTTCGATGGGGACGGTTGTCAGAGGAGTCCATGCAATGCATTTATGTTACACCGAGTGCACAACAGGTCTGTGCTGTGCTTGCTGCTGGCTGATGGCTTTAGGTTAACAAAAAATAGTGAATTAACACCTGCTGGGTTAAGTTTCATGGTGAAATCCTTCATTAGCTTCACATCCTTTGGTATAATGGGCAAAGACCGTAGTTTGGCCTCAGCGTGTTCACATTTTATGTTGTTTCTAGTACAAGACAAAATCAAGTGTTATATCCCAACTAACTGTATTCCTCCAAGGCCTTGAAGATGCTACAGAAGAGAGTTCTTAACTGTCCATTTAAAAATCAGTCACACTGCACGGGTTTTTTGCACCTCAGCTGTTTTAATTCCTGTTTATATTCATTCTGAGTTCTTGTAAATTATAACTTTAATATGAATGATGATATGCAAGTGTTAAACTATTTTAGGGCTTTGAGCTAGTTTAATGAGATTGATTTTTACACTGATGCATTTACATTGATATGCATTCCCAGTACAGGCAAGACCCAGGGCAATTAAGTGCATTCCTTAATAGACAGGAGCTCTTTTTCCTCCATGATATAGAAGAAATAAATCAATTTACTTTACAGAAATCCTAGCACAGATGTTTTTGCTTTAAGTTAGTAACAGAAAAGGGTGGTTTTGGAATGGTTCCTCTGCCCATGTTGAAACTGAGGAGCTGAGGTTGGGAGCAGGGAGGAGGTGAGCACAGTTCTCTGGGTGAGCTCCTGGAAGGGATGCAGGAAATATATTAAAAAAGCAACATATTGGTACTATGGCTGGGTAAGGATTTTTCAGTTGAAGTGTTTGAAAATAGAGTATTTAGACTTAGACTGTGAGGGGTAGTGGAGTAGGAAGCAGGATGGATGAGATTACTTAACAGGGCTTCATTGTAGTCAAATTAATTCAGTTTAAATAATTAATTCCCTTTTAAATTGACTCTATTCTGCACACTTGACATTTTGGAAAAGCTGCCATTCCCTGGCCTTCTGGTAAATGCTTTTGCATCTGTTTTCCATTGTTTCCTTCTTGAAAAAAATCCTTGTCGCGAACAGGAACCATCAGCCGCGTGGAACAGATTGACTTGCCAAGGACATTTCCTCCGATCTCATTATTTATACTGCAAGTATTCTTTTGTGTCTTAAGAGTCAGACCATGATTTTTTTAAAATTGCCAGATATTAAGAGAGTTTTGTGCTGTCATTGCGAGTCAAATTCAAACTTGGTTACATGAATTACTTCCGTTGCATCAATGTTTGGTCATAGTTTTTCAAGGGGGTGATCAAGCAATTTAATTAATCCACAGCACTCTCTGCTCACCTCATCATCTAGAGCTCCTTAGAAGACTTCCCCAGGTATGAATCAGATCAGATGTATCTCTCTCCATCTTCTGCTGCTAGCACATTGATTTTGAGACTGAAGTGGATGAGACTGAGCGGATCCATAGCATGATTTGGGACAGCTTGGGTTAAAAAACCTGAGTTTTGTATTTCACTCTCAAGGTGCTTTGGCTTGTGTTGAAGTTGGCAGCGCTGTTATGGCAAAGAAACACCGAAATTTGGGTTCTGGCTGACGAGAGGTCTGTTGAGGTGAGGACCAAATCCTCCGAGAGCGCAGAAAAGGGCAGAGGCTCGGTCTGACCCATATTCACGGTGACTCACCGGGGAGATTTACCGTTGCTGCTTTGGTTTGCCTCTGTTTCTCAGCAGTTGCTCACACTTTAAACAAGCACACGCTCACCTCATCAAATCGATCCACGGATATAATTAGGACCCAATATAATAAGGCCAACGGTTGTAATAACAGGAGGGAACATTCCGAAGCAGGTACAGAGGAAAAGGATTTCGGATAATTAAGGAGAGGAGTTGGGCCGTGGAACAGATTTTAGAAGTACCCAAGGTAAAATAACAGATTCTAAAAATACCTGAATTGAGATGAAATCCTCATGACTCAGAACCTGAGCCAATTCTCTAGGAATTAGTAAGAAAACTGTCCAAACAGGGCAGATGTTGGTGTATCACCTCATGCTGGTGGGCTCACACTTACACTTCAAAGAAGTATCTTTTGCTGAAAAAGAACAGACACAGGTCTGACTTAACAGGGCAGTTGCAGTATTTCTCAAAAAATATATTCAGTAGTTGTAGCTTTTTAAAAATTGGTGGGTTTATTTCTACCTTGAAAAAATTCTACCAATGAACACTCTGGATCTTGAGTGACCAAGGCACTGACAGCAGGGTCTGAGATGCATCCTTGTAGTCAACCAGGACATATTTTAAATACCTGTGACTCTCTAGCTATTAGCTGAGGAGCGATGAATCCAGCTTGCAAATACTTACACTGAAGCCCAGTTTTTTACTTCTTTTTCTTTTCTGCATAATGTGCTTTCTGACTAGGTGCAAAATGTTGCAAGCATTGAAAGGACTGTAAGTATCGAAAGCGTTTTGGAAGAAAGAAGTCTTCTGAAAAGTATTTGGTGGAGTTTCAGAAAAGCTGTGTTACGAGAGCGTCGGCTGCAATCCGGGTCAGATTTTCGGTGCAGATGTGTCAGATGCATTTTCTTGGAAGGCCTCCACGAGAGGCAGTGAGAAGAGTGACCCAATGTTTTCTCACCGTACAAAATAACTGCTCTGTTGGCTGATGTCATGTGGATGAAGCACCACTTGTATTTCCAACGCGGTTCCTGTTCAAGCTTGTTCGGGAGCAGGGATTCTTCCCTCAGAAGAGTTTCAAACAGGGAGTCTTGCAAATCTCCGTGGTACATCTTGACTGATCTCAGTCTGACTTGGCAGTTTTCTGCATTTTAATGGTCTGGGTTTATTTCCTGATAATGACTATTTATGTAAATAAGATGTCTTATAAATAAATATGGAAATTATCCCATAATACCAATTACAGGCTTTATGGTTCAAATACTTAATATATTAAAGGCAAATGGTGATGCGGATTGTCTTTGAGTTTATCAATTTAGTTCTTTTGGTGGTTTGTTATATTATTACATATGTTTACAGTGTTTCCTGAATTAGAGCAAGCTATGCTATGCACCTGGTTACGTCAAAGGATATCGAAGGGCAATAAAAACCAAAATGCATCATATAGTGGGGTAGTAAATGGAAACCCAGATTTCAGAATGTTTTTGTCTAAGAAAAAAATAAGATTAATTTTACTTGGAGAATCTCATCTTAAGTTGTTAGCCATTTACTCAAAAATGAGACAGTTTTAAATTCATTCTAATTCTTTGCACTTCTATAGCTGCTTCTCTTGAGGATCTCAGTAGTGTTCTACAAACATTAATTAAGCCTAATAGCACTCCTGAGAAGTGGTTAACTGATAGATACACTTCACTTAACCCCTCGCGATAGAAGTGATGTCTAGAACAACGTACTACAACTTTAAAGAGCAGGACTGCACAAGTTTAGAGCCTGAGGTATCTTAACCAGATGAAACTGTGGGGGACATTAAAGAATGCAATTACTTGGCCTAGGCATGGTTTGGAGATAAATAAAAGTGCAAAAACAGAGGAACCGAGATCTTCAGTGAAGGAAAGTGATTTTATATCTGATGTGAGAGTAGGTACCCACAGCACCACAGAATCACGTGGTGCGGCTCTGGGTGATGAACTGGACTCATGCACAGAAACGACTGCTGTTTGCAGAAATCACCTCCAGATGGGCCAGAGCTGCGTCCAAATTGAACCTGTAAGGCTGATGCACAAACCAGTGATAACGGATAAGTCCTTACTCTCAGCCCTGAGGGTAAAGGGGCTGCTGAAAATAGCAACACAACAGCGGTACCGGTGTGTACATTTACAGCCCAACACTGTTATTTTTGCTGGCGAATCTGCAAGCATAATTTCCTTCCTGGTATTACTCCACAAAGAGAAGCTTTTGTTATCTTGCTTTACCGAGGAGCGCAACACTTAAAAACGAGTTAGCGCTGGAACAGACAACAGGTTGGTTTTGCTACGTGCATTAGGGCTTGGACCATCCTCAAGCAACTCTTCTACTGTCTCATCCTCAAAAAAAAAAGGCTGCAAATGTTTGTTTTTAAGCTTCCAGTGTCTCCAAGAAGAGCCATTCCAGAAATATGCTCCAGCTGGACATATTTGTTGGCCTGCTAACAACAGGAGAAGAGGTATGGCACCCCTTGCTTGATACCCCTACCTGCAGCAGCACAGCAAAGCCCAGCGTTAATGGTTTTCTCACTACTTAATACCAATGGCCATCCACTGGGTCTCCTATCAGTTGATATTTGGCAGTTGTTGCAATGCCTTGTGCGTAGTTTCAGCATTTGCTGAGGGAAACTTTATGAAGCGCAGTCTAAACTCCCAGATGCACCCTCCGAAATTCTGAGGAAGCAAACCAGCACTGAGAAGTGAAATGGTAATGAGTTTGCATCAGATTTTTATTTATAGAAACGACTTGGAAACATTTGGGTCTCATCTTTGGAAACATTTTCTTTCCTTTTTGTTTCCCAGCATTGCTGTGCTTTTGGGACTACCAACTCTCACATAAATATTGGCAATAAATCCTTGCTGAGAAAGTCTACCTGCTGGAGAAAAATCTGCTCATTTTAACCAAGCGGAATGCCTAGACCACACTGCAATTAGAGCTTATCCTTACTCTTACACAAAAACATCCTTTATTTGCATTTTGTGAATTGTAATTCATGACATACATGACTGTGATGCCTAATGAACCCCCCTGCAGTGCTTCAGTGGCCTTTGGATCAGGCCCTGTGTTTGCTTCATTTCCCCATATTTTTAGCTGCTTCAGTAAGTTCTTTATCTAGAGAAGGGTCTGAAACCTCTTTTTTTTTTTGCATATATGCATGATAGTCTATGGCCTCTTTTATAATTTATAATGAGCAGTTTCCCTGGAGTGCAAAAAGCTGTTCAGAAATACTACACTTGAAGTAAAAGGAAGGGTAACTGCACTGCTGTACTGCTGCATCATAATATTTAAATACTTCCTTCTTTCATAATCTGTCCTAGAATTTAATCATTCCAAGCAGGGACGGTCTCTTTAAGTTGAAAGGGATAAGTTCCAGATTTTCAAATATGCACATATAAAAAAAAAAAACCCCACGAAGATGTTGCTTCGCTTCCAATGTGATTCCCGCTTGCCAAAGGCTCCATTTCCTTGCGTAACCCTCAAATGCAGATCCATTACTGCACCGGAAAGTGGGTTACTGGACAGGGGAAAGCAATTCATCCTCAGAAATGCAGTGTTGTTTGGCCAGTTACACCGTTTATGATTATCCATTATCATTCTCCTTATAGTTATTTTTACCAAGATTACAGACACATCATCTCTATGTGAAAGATTTTCTGTTGACTGCTTCTGGAGACTCGTTCCTCCCCCCTGTAGAGGTAAATGAGCAGCGCACATAGCCCAGCCAAGTGAGTTCAAGGGGAATAAAACTGGTAAGAAAGTGAACAGATTAAGCCCCAAATTGCGTACTTCAGAAGCTGAAATACTTTTGCCTATGGAAGCCAGTCGCTGCCAGGAAATACTGTGAATAGTAATAGCTGCTTTTTTTTTTCCCCTCTGCCTTTTATTTTTGAGCACTGCTGAAGCCCCATGAATTATAAATAGTCAAATCTCACAACCCTGGGACAAAGTATCTTAAAAAGCACGTCCTGGGACAGAGATATTCTCCATTCCATTCCTGGCTCTGACACTGACCATCTGCCACTTGTCCTCTGCCTTGCTTGAGCTTACCCACGTGTAAAATGCACTTAAAATAAGCTAAACCATACTTTGACAATTACTTCAGTGCCACAAGCTAGAAGTATGGGGTTGCAACATGAAAAAAAATGGTTCAGGGCTTACCAGACCATAGAAACCCTGCACATCTCCCTGGCCAGGCTCCTGGGGAAGCTAAATCTGGCTGAGCACGCTCCACCCTGCACTCGAGAGGCAGAGAATACCACATTAAGCATGCACAATGCCTGCCCACCTGCAGCTGTTAACTCGTTTAATTAACGCACCGTGCACAACAAGAATCTGATCCAACGCTAACTGGAATTAATAGGAAGACTTCAGTTGACTTCATGGTCTTGGGGTTGGTCTCCAAATGCATGCAGAGATCCCTAAAGTCCTTTTTTAAGGGAAAAAGGCTTTGTTTGGCTGGCACACAGATACATTTCTGTGTAATGAGCCTGACAGAGCTGGGCACGGAGTAAATCTCTCTCTGCCTGTACAGTACCACTATTCACTGATGCTGCTCTTTATTCAGAAATAAACACAGCATTATAGTCATTATTTTTCATAGACCCTTTCGCACATGGCCTTAGACAAGCCTTAATATGGAAAATTGGTGACAAGCTACGCAGGAAAGCGTTGCGGGTAGCTGTAAGTTGGGAAAGGTGACTTGATAAAGGTGGCGACAGGCTAATAATGAAATGTAACTTTGCAATTAAATGTGCTGGTGGGGAGGCAAGCGTGCCACAGCTGAGAGAGAGAATGAGCAGCAGGTCGTGGAGCGAAGGCAGAAGAGGCTTGATGGATTCAGGTGGGAAGGAGGGGGAGACGTAAGAACCAGAAAGACAGGACAGAGGTAAGCGCTGTGTCGGCTGCAATGGTAGGATTGGGCAGAAACCACTTTGTTTGGTGTTTGTGTCAGGCCTTGCATGGTGAGATCCGCATCCCTGGCTGCAGTTTGTTGACACTGACACAATTGTAATTAAATGCAGAGAAGTCCTAGAAGGACAAAAATGGAAATAAACAGGTCGGGCTATAAATTAACAGCAAATCAAAGACGTCTACACAAAGTTTTACCTATGACATGGGCTGAAAAGTATGAAAGCTGTCACAGAATTCTGTTTTAAGAGTTAGGTTTCTGTAAAATTTAAGTTTCCACTAGAAATAGTCAAGAATATTTTAATGGTTATGAACCTAAACTCTGAGAGCTGAACTGTTCATACATCAATGCAGTGATTTTTGCCTCAGTACAGAGGCAGCTGAAACAATACTCTCAGCAAAGGGAACAGACCCATTTATCTTGGATGTTAACGCTGAAGCCTAAAAACTCTGCCTACATGAAAAACGAGCAAGGGCAGAGAGCACGGAATAGTTTGCAAAATTACTAACACCAGCCAAAAGATGGACTTCATTATTGCTGTTGATTTGAAAAACCTTTCCAGGATTAAAATATACCAAAACCAATGGATTTAGAAAAATTTCTATCAGCACGCTAAATTATTTAAGGACTCGCTACAGAACACAGACCAGCTTGCTGCAAAAAATACTGAGGTTCTGGGTTCTTGATCTCTCACTTCACTGTATATTGTTGAGAGAGAAAACATCCTTATGGGTGTGGCTAGAAATGCATTTTACTTCGAAATAAAAGGAATGGGCAATGTTGTTGTTGCAGTCCCTGCCTGGGATAGGGGTTTGACACATTCCTCAGTCAGTATGCTGTTTGTTGAAGGGAAAAAAAAAAGAAGAGAGAAACAGACTCAGCTCACAAATATCAAACCTGGCAGTGCAAAGCTGTGTCTGCATGTGCTGGCTTGCACATGGGTGCTTCTGCCTGGGTAGAGACTGGCTTGTGTCAGCCGCTCCGGGTCCTACAGAGGGGTAGGAGGAGCAGCATTTCTGCTATAAACAGTCGTATCAATAAAATCGTGTCGAGAGGGGAAGTCATATTTTGCACTTTTTGCTTTTATATTCTCCTATTTGGTCGGATTTTTCAGAGGGGTGAGGTAAACCAATACAGTAGGTTCGAACAAACATTTACAGCACAAATTCAAAACTGGATATGATTTTTTTGCTCTTTGTAACGAGCCACATCGAAACCCTGAAGCCAAACGCCCAGAATTGAGGGAAGCTGGAATTCAAAGCCAAAATTGTATGGTTGGAGCCTATCCCTAAACATCACTTCAGAAATAGCACAGTGGTATAAAATTTTGAAACCCGAAGGGTTGCAGTATATAAGGTGCCAGAAAAGTAGTGTTTCTGCGTGTCGGTAGAAGCAGAA
>NW_010180367.1:0-331 GCF_000695765.1 Mesitornis unicolor | reverse complement strand
CTCAGCAACATCTTGACACACTGCACTAATCTCAGCCGCACGCTCTTAAAAGATTATTTTTGTCTCGGGTTCTTTTCTAGTCTTTGATGCAACAACCTGGTGCGGGTTACATCAAGCCTACAGAAAATCCCTCGTCTTCCCTTGGTTTTCCAGGCAGCCGGCACCTCCTCCGGGTCCAACCGACGGGCTCCGCAGGTGAGCGAAAAACTGGCATATTTGGGCCGGAGATTTAATTTCTTTTTTAAATTAAAGGTGGTGCCGGCGGGCTGTAGGGCGGAGTCGGGGGGTAGAGCCGAGGCGCATCGTGTTTTGGGTTGTGCTGAGGGGGTTT
>NW_010180366.1:0-2282 GCF_000695765.1 Mesitornis unicolor | reverse complement strand
CAGGTTGGACTGGCAGGACCTGTCCTTCCTGGGGCTAGCACATTGTACTGTGCTACAAGATAATGAAGATACTGCACTGAAAGATACCATACCCAAGATAACCCTTGGTCCCAATTAGCAAGATAAAAAACTTACTTGTGCTTGGCCAGCCATTTCAATACCAGCATCAAGAAATTCATCAAAATCATCGCTGAATTTTCCAGAGGCTGCAGCCAGTTCCCCACTTTGGCCCCGTGTAGCATGGACGACTTCCCCTGCTGACTGATTCAGGTCTGCTGCTGCCTGGTTCAGTTCACTCTGAGCTTCTTGAAATGACTTAGAACTTGGAGGTAGCTGTGAGAGACCAAGCACTGTCTTTTATTGTCTGCCACATCACACCAGCCCTTCAGAACTGGAAAGTTCAACACAATTCAAGAACACTAAATGCAATAAAGTCGTAACCTTCACACACAAGGTAGAACAGAGTACTGCAACTGGACTGCTAGTGATTCAGTTCTGAATGCACAATAGTCCAACTATGGGACAGCTATCAATGTGAAATCTATACAAAGACATTAGTCCCACTGTTTCTTTCAAGGGACAGATAAGTATGTAAATGTTTCAAGGGACAGAGATGATGACAGCTATTTTATGGTACAACTATGAAATTCAAAGTGATGAACTCAGAGGCAGAAGTTGGAGAATTCTGGCCTCCAAATCATCATTCACTTCCATAAACAAGCTATCCACAACACCGCAAAAGTATTGGCAGCTCTTTAAAATGACTCTCAACTCCTGACCTGGTTTTACCAAAAGGTATTGCACAAATGTACCAAAATACAATTCCTACTTCATTCATAGCAGGATCACTGGCAGGTTCAGAAAAGAGTTGTTCAAATCATACAACCTTCTGGCAATCTACCAGCGTACAAAGAGTTTGAGTTTTTTTTCCCATGGACGCAGTTAAACAGAAATACAAGAATTCCTCTCCTTGCACTAGATGACCATAGATGCATCAAGTATTTTTGACTGATGACAATGCTCCCTAAACTGAACTGATCACTTCTAGGTGGGAGATGGATTATAATTTTCAAATTTCCACATTCTTCAAAATGTTAAGTCACAGTTAGCATTTTCAAAAAAACCCAAACTAAATGATCTATCACAACAACTTTAATACTGCCTTCATAAGCCACAGGCACATTTTACACTTGCCATAAACTAGAAGAATTGAATTTCAGCCAAAGAAGCAGCTACTCAAAGTTGCATAAACTTGAACAAAATTTACATGAAGTATACTGAGGGCACATTTACTACATAATAATTTGACACATGGGGAACCTAGATCTGCTTTTTGGTTCTCTGAAATTTATTCCTATGTTAAAAGACATCTCACCGAATCAACAAGGAGCTTCTTGCTAGATTCTCCAATGCTCTTTAAGGCCACATCCACATCCTTTTGTCCAGGCAGACAATTCACACAGTTGTTCAAGGAGTGAGACACTGCTTTTGCCACCTGCAACACACAAGTAAACACATCCACACTGAGAAAGGCTTAAGTGGTCACTTATCTAATAGGAGGCAGATTCTACAGCCAGCAGTTCCTACATTCTGACTCTGACCAGACCACTTTTGAGACTTTCTTGGCCTGCTCACTTGTAATCTTGCAGTAGTCATGATCTATGGTCACCCATTTGATAAGGATAGTGTTGGCAGGGCAGCTCCACAACTGCTCCTGGCACCTGGGATAAAGGTTGCAGGACTGTAGATAAGGGAATGCCTCTGGTTAACACTATACTAATTACAGAAGCCTTTTGCATGCTACTTTTTTCAGAAGAAGTCCTGATTAAAACAAATGTCTCATCGTAAGAAATTATTTAAAATACAGGCCAATTATAGAACTTTTTATACAAGTAAAATAGAACCTGTTACTCTTTAAAGTCTTCAAAAGCAGTGGTACTACAAGTGTAGAAGAAATGTGCATTCACTTTTTGAATACAATAGGAATACAGAATGCTGCAGCATAATGATCAGTTTAACAGTTGTTTCAGTTTTGCAGTCAAGCAGCCTACTCAGTTATGTTGTCGGTAAAAGCACAACTGCAACTTTGTATAGGTTTATTTTTCTAAAGATGACTAAAATACCACACTTCTCACCAACTGCTTTGTTTAGCATAAGCATGATGTTACTATCTGAGAGCTGCTGGACAGACTAGAAAGCTGACATTCCTAGCAGCTTATTTTTTCTTCTTGCTCATTATTTAATGCTGCATTTCACCAGGTGTTTGATAATTCGTGTAGCTG
>NW_010180365.1:0-18687 GCF_000695765.1 Mesitornis unicolor | reverse complement strand
TCTCCAGCCTGTCCAGATCTCGCTGGAAATTGGAAACAATTTAAGGAAGAAAAACCAGAGTCCATGCAAGTCTGTATTGCATCAGTCTGAGACAGAAATGGGGTTGGAATGTATAACTGAAGTAGGGCAGTACTTTATTCTGCATGCGTGCTCTGATTGTCATGCAGCTCTTATGTTTAGTGCTCCTGTACACTAAAGTAATGTTTTCAGAGAGCAAGGCTTTCTGTATGCATTAACTTCATGCCCTTATGCCTTATTGTTTTTCAGGATGCGTATTCTTCCTTTGTCTGGGAATCTTCTACATGTTTCGGCCAAACATGTCCTTTGTAGCACCTGTGCAGGAGAAAGTGGTTGTTGGGTTGTTCTTCTTGGGAGCCATACTCTGCCTCTCCTTCTCATGGCTCTTCCACACAGTTTATTGCCACTCAGAAGGTGTTTCCCGGCTCTTCTCCAAGTAAGTGCCTAGAGGACAGGGTAGGACAAATAGGAAACAGGTGGGAAAACAGGACTGGGATTTATGCCTGGAGCCCCAGTGTAGAAGTTGTTCATTGCATGACTGCATGTGCTTTGGAACAGAGTCGAGCAGAGACTCGGTGCAGCTTCTTCTAATTATTCTTTGTTTCAGCATGAGTTTTTGTGCTGACTTTTCAGTCTTAAAACTCCTTCATTTTCTGCTGTTTGGCAAGCGTATGGATGCATTTTGCTGCTGTAAGTAATATACCTAGAGCTTAGTTGCAGGACTTTGAATTTTTAATGCAGCTGTCACTTCTTGTCATTTCAACTATTTTGAGTAACTTTAAGTCTTAAACTTACATAAGACAGCTCTGCAATGTGTATCAAGGTGTTTTGGTCTTTTGGTTTTACTACACTTTCTTTTTTTTTTTTTTTTTGCTGTCTGATAAATATCCCGTATTTCTTAAGATTACTCAACCTAGGATTGTGTAATCTGCAAGACCACCTCTAAAGTAACCCAGCAATTAAAATCCCATACTGAAAAAACAAACTCCATCATATTTTGTAGGAGCATTTTGTCAGGGTGTAGTAAAAAGCAATGACTGTACTAATTCCTTTTCTTCACTGGTATATAGAGAGATAGCATGGTTGAAAAATCGCGGCATTATTCCCCAGTGGTCACTTAAGTTGATGCCCAACGAACTCATGCTTGTCAGATACTGAAGTGTTTGTGTTGGCTGTGCTCTTGCAACATACTGTGTGCCCTTTTTTGTGTTCAGAGGACTTTTGTGCTGGTTTTTCCTCATCTGAAGCTTAAATCTGAGATTCCTTCAAAAAGCCTTGGTCAAAAAGCTGCTGTATGTATTGCTGATGACTGTCCAAAACCAGCCTTACTAGCTGTCTGTCAGGTAATCCATTACTGGAAGAGTTGCCATCAGGAAGTAAGTTGCACCTGTGAGAAAAACTTCATTTTGCAGTAAGAAGTACATAGTTGGTCTACTAAAAAAGAGAGTGTTGGTATGAAGACTTCCAAAGGTTTGCATTTCTAATCAAACTGATTTTTGTTTCCTTCTAGGCTAGACTATTCTGGCATTGCACTTCTTATAATGGGCAGCTTTGTACCATGGCTCTACTACTCCTTCTATTGCAACCCTCAGCCTTGCTTCATCTACTTGATTGTGATTTGTGTCCTGGGCATTGCAGCCATAATTGTCTCACAATGGGACATGTTTGCAACCCCTGAATACCGGGGTGTAAGGGCAGGTAAGACCTGAAGTTAACTGTTTTGTTTCTTGACTGCCTTTCCTCCTTCCTACCTGCCGCTTGGAAAAGCCTTCTTGGGAAGTCTTAAAAGAGCTTAATCTTAGAGAGCTAATATTCTTGGGTTGGGAGCTTGATGGTGTTTCTTTCAGCGTGTATTGTAGCCAACTGAATGCACAGATAAGGGCTGGTGCAAGACCTGGAAGTGCATTCCTGAAATGGACAGTAACACATGCAGTAGGAAAGGTACTGCAAAGAATTTCTAGCTATATCTAGCAACTTTGCCTTCTTGCAAAATGACTGACTGGTGTGTGTATGTGTACTTGTACTGTTTGTCTTGTTTTTGTAATACTAGGCTTAGACACTAGCAAATCATTCAATGATTGAATTAATCTGAATGATCTGCCTAAATAAAATACATATTTTAGACAAAGAGCCTGGTTTTTCTCTTCACATGATCAAAAGAACAAAAACAGATTTGGTTTCATGTTCTGAAGTAGAAAGAAAGAGAAAGCTTTAGAGGTCAGCTATGGAATGTGCACACAGCTGAGTTGAATACTAATATTTCTTGTTACTTAACCTGCACATGCTGTCTACAGTAAATCTTGATTTCTTGGACAAGCTCTGGGTGTACCTTCAGAGAGTTCAGCCTTCCAAACTTAAAATCTGTGGATGGGACATGATTATTCCCCCCACGTGTATGTTTTTACAAGATATCTGTACTTGCTAATAAAATCTAAATGAATAAACCATATTCTTGTATATGGCAGGTCAGATGAGCTGCAGATGTTTATTTTCTGTTTCCTAGGACTACTTGTACAGTATATGATAATCTCTTTGTTGTCTCTCCTTGTTGTCTTGCTCTTGAGAGATTATGGTAAAGTGGGACATAGTTCGTGTAGTCTCAGTGCCCTCTACAGTCCAAGATGTGTAACTGGCTTAATGTCCATTAAGGCTGGCAGATGCAGTCAGTAAATGAAATCTTTCAGTATCTGCTGGAACATAAAACTAAGGGGCTTCTGGTACATGAAGGAAGTCTGTGCATTCTTTAACTTCCTTCACAATGAAGCTCTTCTGGGGACCTTCAGCTTCCAGAGCTGTCACTTTGCTGCTTTGGCAAATACTGAGTTTTCCTTCCGTAGCTTTTGTGTTTTCATTGTCTCCCTTTACCGCCACTGTGCTCAAACCTGACTCTCCCACATTTTCTTTACCTCCCAGGAGTATTTCTAGGTCTGGGTCTTAGTGGGGTTATTCCCACCCTGCACTTTGTCATCTCTGAGGGGCTCCTGAAAGCAGCCACAATGGGGCAGATAGGCTGGCTGGCACTCATGGCATGCCTGTACATCACTGGTGCTGCACTATATGCTGCCCGCATCCCGGAGAGATTCTTCCCTGGCAAGTGTGACATCTGGGTGAGTCTACAGAATGACTGGGTGAGGAGACCAATGTGAAAGCTGGTTCCCCTTGAGGCTGGAGGATGTTGTGTCACTGTTTTCTTATTGCAAGTATCAAAATGCTGCACCAGAAATATTGGTCTTGAGGGGCCAAGCAACTGTGGGCTCTCCGAGGCCAACTTCCCTGGTGCCTCTCTTGCTGGATATTCACAAGCTGGCTGGTCTGAGGTGACTACTGGTGTGCAAGTTCACCCTAGCACATCTAAGATAGCTTTAATAGTTGGGTGAGCAAATTTGCAAACCCTTTTGTGTGTGTGTGTGTGTGTGTGTGTGTGTTGAGGATCCTGCAAGCACACATCTTGTCTTGCTTCTGTGCAGAATAGTGCATAGTTGTTTCTCCGATGTTCAGTGTGCTGTCTGGGATCTTCGCTGTCTCTGGCTCCTCGTCTTGTGCAGCCAGTGAAAGCGCTGGATAGAGATGATAGACTTTGGAGGGATCTCTGGCCCAAAAGAAGGGAAAGTGGGGTGAGCAGCTGGGTGAGCGGGGAAAATTTGGGATGAGGGAAAGGATCATGAAGACCCTGGAGGGGAAATATGTGGGGAAGATGTGAAGAAAGGAATTGAGTGGAGCAAGAGTAGAGATGAGAGGGAGCTGGACCTTTGGAAGGCCACTGGACTTCTGCTAGGATAGTTCAAAGCCCCAAAAGAAGACGAAGTGAGAATGATTCTGGGTTGTTTGGCTTTTACACACACCAGTTTGCTAGTTTTGTTTAAATGGCCAAATAAACCCTTGTTATGATAACAAGCAAGGCTCCAAAAGCACTGGGGTACCACCAACTCTTTTCCAAGCTTCCTGTGGAGCCTGCAAATAGACATTTGTAGAATTTTTTTAAGAGCATTATCCATATTGGTATGGCTTCCCTCAGACAAGAGCATGCTTTATCATGGAGCTCCCTCGTGGTTTCATTCTGCTGTACTATAATCAGTAGCATCCTGGGCATTCATTCAGAACATCTGGTTGCTTCTAGGTTTTAATACAACAGCTTTTTTTCCTATTCTGTTTCTCCATGGCAGAGAAACAAAATAAAAATGTTCAAAATCCACTTGGTAAAACTTACACCCTTGACCAGAGCAAAGTTTGTACCTGTTAGCTGTGTGAGAGAGTCCTTTTTATCAATAAGCTGCCAGTGTGTGTTGTGGAGGAACCAATTTTACAAGTGTCCTGCTTAAGCCTTTAGCCTGAAGCTCTGAAATGATCCTTGTCCCTTCACAAAAATGCACTATAGCATTCATGTGGCACATTTGTTGATTGACCAGCTGGTTAAGATGGCTGTGAAGGAAAGGGAGGGGGGTGTGTGTGTGTGTGGAATTTGATTATTTTGCTAATCATAGGAGAGGGAGGGGCTTTAATATGCAACCTGGAGAGCTTTGCAGCTTGTGTTTTGAGGTGCTGCTACGTGTTACTGTGTACTTCAGCTGAATACGTGGCTTTTTTGGAGGCAGGGTAGCATGAGAACCCAGAGCACCCCAGCTGATCAGAGGTGTTTTCTTCTCCGCAGTTCCACTCCCATCAGCTGTTCCACGTCTTTGTCGTGGCGGGTGCTTTCGTGCACTTCCACGGGGTTTCCAACCTCCAGGAGTTCCGCTTCACGGTGGGAGGAGGCTGCACAGAGGAAGATGGGATGCAGTAAAAGCAGCCTTCGGCCCACGACCGTAACCAAAACAGTACCGCCAGCGCGGGCCAAGCGTACAGGCTAGTGAAATGAATACCTAAGAAGAATCCAAGTTTCAGCTGATGGAGCGTGGAGCTTCACAGGGATTCTGACTAACCAAGATAAATCCTATACCTCAAGCAACGGAATGAGTAAATTTGAAGACCAGGAAATTCTGAAACCCTAATTTATTCTTGGGATCTACAGATTGAGCTACAGAGGACCCTTTCCAAATCGGCTTCTGTTCAATGCCATATTTATTTGTAGAATTGGGGAGGGATAGCTTAGCAGTTTCGTTTTTTTTTTTTTTTTAAAGAAAAAAAATAAAGGTTAAATTTATATCCTCTTGGAGGGTTTGGGAGTTGATTTTAGATGCTCTTTTGGGAGAAAAAGAAATTGTAAATAAGATTTCTAACTTTCTGTTTAAATAAAATTTATATAAATGTTTTAAACAATGGGTGGGTGGGAAAGGGTTTTTTTGTAAAGAATGCAACATGCAAGTACCACACACTGTTTCAATTTTGCACAAAATAAATGATTGCAGGAGGACCAGGTAAAATTCCCAGGAGTGAAGCATGTTGGCCCTGCAGATTTTCCTGGTGGCCAGCATGCCCTGGGCCAGGACTTGGAGTAGGTCGAGTACGTGTGTGCAAGGGTTGTGAGGGCTGGATTAACCATGTTGTCATCCAGGTCACAGTGTTAGCAAGTTTATTTACTCGAGTATCTCAAAAGATACATCTGCGCCCTGCCTAAGTGGGTAGGACAGCTGCCTTCCAAGCTTGCAGGGCCTGTGTGGTTTTGGATAGTGGATCTGCCAGTGAGTTGGTTTGGTTCTCATTGCAGGAATCGGAGCAAGATGGGATCGCTGTGCACGAAATGGGAAGCAGTCCGACTCCATCAGTGCCTGCCTATACCCAAAGGCCCCTCTTGAGTAGGTGGTTGCCATTTGTGGGCCTGTGTTGTCTGAGCAAGTGATGGTAATGCATTTGTCAAAGGTAGTTAAACACGTGAGGGGAAGCAGAGGTGAGGTTACAATGGACTGGAAAGAGGAAGCTGTGCACTCCAGGATTTGAGTTAATAGTTCCCACAGACCTCAAGCACGTTACTTCTCCTGTGTCAGGCTCCACGTGCCAAGGGAGTTTGCAGGGTTTTTTTTAAGAGGAAAAATCCACAGTCAGTCCAATGCAGTTCCTTTTTTTTTTCCTTAGGTTTGCTTCCCATCTGTGCTTTAGCAATGGGACTGTTGGTATTTCTTAAACTGAAAATTAAGAGTTCAGTTGGATTGCTGTGGAACAGACGCACCTCCTGTATAAGAGGAGGCATATTCCCTTCTCTTGGGTAATTGATGTAGCTTGATCTTTGGAGCTGAGTCAGAAGCCAGACTGGAGGAGAGTCTTTGGAGTCATAAGGTGAAACACAAATGTTTGGTTTGTTATGGCACAGGTATTGCTTGGAGTGTTTAGCTGGAAATTGAGAGCAATTACCTCTCTCACAGATGAGTTGAACAGCTCATAAAATGCTGTATTTCACAAGGAAGGAAGGTAAAGGGTGGGGTTTTGTTGTGTGTTTTGGTTTTGTTGGGGTTTTTTTGTTGTTTTTTTTTTCTTAAGACTCCTGCAAGTTTGAATTTTCATGCTTCAAGAGAAAAATATGGATTGCAAAGACCTTCCCATACCCTGGATATCACAAAGTGTTTTGGGGAGTTACTTTACCTAATGGAGTCAAGTAGAAGCAAAATGCTTTCCTAAAGTTGACTGGATATTGAGGCTTCACCCTTCGAATGGAGTCTTTGTAAAGCCTCTGAGAGCAAGGTCAGCTGCAGAAAGAGGTGCTGCAGCAGAGTCTGCGAGCTCACAGGGATGTGTTCTCAGTAGGATCCACACACTGGATGCCTGTAGGGCCAGAAGTTGTTCATCACAGCTCTGTGTAGTAGTAAAATGAAGTAAAAAGCAGTATTAACTTGATTGTAGGGGCTAATAGTACTGGCATCCTGGACAAAGATGTAGAGTTGGCTGGCAGGAAGGACACCGGTGTCTGAGAAAAGCGTGGTACATATCAGAATCCGAAATGTCTGTAAGGCGCTTTGGGATACCTCTGTGCCCAGCAGAAGTAGCAGTCTCCATCCTGGATCATCCCACGCTCACTCCTCGAAGGGTGATTGTAACCTGGTCCTACACAGCACAGAACTATTACAAAAACACAGTACTCCACCTGCTATTCTGAACCCAGTCAGTCTCTCCGTTCGAGAAGTTTGTGTGTTCCAATAAAACAACCTAGCTGTGCACTTTTCTGTAGCTCTTGCTGAGAACTCTTCCCAGGTTGGCACCTGAATGCCTTACTCTCAGCAGTCAGAGGCTTGCTTGCTCTGTGTGCAGGTTATTGCCATAGAATAGTTAGGACCTACAGCTTCTTTCCTTCCCCATTAAATAGTGGCCTTGTTCAGTATATTTCTTTTTAAAAATTGCTTACTGTTGAAAGCAATGAAGCACATTCTGGGGTTTTGATGGTTGGGGACTGGTGATGGTTCCATATAAGATGGGATCTTATTACTTGCTGTATTCTTAACTTCTGCTAATAAAAGAACCAAATGGAACATTGTCTACTTTGGGTCTTTCTGTGCTGTGTGAGAAGCTCAAAGGAGTCGCTCTCCTTCTTTTACAGGCAGCACTTCATAGGTAAAAGACTTCTGCTAGTGGAGAAACCAAACTGATGCCTCAAGGCTTATGTATGGTTGAACTGCTGCTCGCTGTGTGCCTCCTTGAGCAAAACCCACTTCATGTGACTGAAACATGGCATCCTCTTGATGCCTGTAGTTCATGTCAAGTATGTGCCTGGTCTTGCTGTAAGACTTCAATACGGTTTAACATATATAAGCATTGCAGCAGACAAAGCTGTCTGTGGACCATGCTGCCTCTTACTTACAGGGCTAATCTCCAGGGAAATTCGTTCTCCAAAGTCCAGAATTATATTTGATATCCACTGGGAGCTCCAGTAGTACAGGGCAGGTGGTGATAGGTGTGCACTACTTCATGGAGCTGCTCATCATGAGAATTCCTCTGATGTAAAATTATTCTGAACTTGCAGCCTGGGACTGTGGCAGCCTGGGACAACACTTATCCTGTCTCATGTCAATGGCTCAGTTTTCTAGTTCCTTGTCTTGCAGATTTTGGAGTGTGTGTGCTGTACCACTGCAGGTTGGGTGCCATGGAGTCTGTTACAGACAAGGGGAAAGGAATAAACTGGCCCAAAAGTGTGGTGGAAGGAGCAGAAACTGAGGTTTATGGATAGTATTGGAAAGCCAGAGGTGAAGCACTGGGGAGTTGAGAGCTTGTGAGGAGAAAAATGGACAGGAAAGACTGAGGGTGTGAGGAACAAGAGCTGGAGGGGGAAAGGGTGGGTGCTGGAGACCTTGGTCATTGTTGGCAAATTTTTAGGTGGGTTGAGATTGGGAAGAGATGTTTAGGAGGCTTGGACTCAAATTCCTGGTGTAGAGGAAATGCCTCCCAGCCTATACCTGAGTAAGGGACTGATCGTTTCCTTCTGGTATGCAGGCTATGGGGCTGGCAGGGGTGGGAAGGATCAGGTTTGGCTAAAGAGTGGGACTGATGCTTACCAGAACGGCCCTGTGCCTGGAGCGGGGCCTTTGCTCCTTCATGGCCATTCCTCAGCTGTCAGCAAACATCTGTGAGCTGCCTGGGGGAGATACCCCTAATCCTGCTCAACTCTGGGCACCTACAGCCGTGCTGTCCAGCAGTGACTTGTGAGACAGCCAGCTCCAGTAAATGACTTGTGACAGCTTCAGGTCTCAGGATAGAGTTTGTTTTAATTTTAAAAAATGCAAAGCAAATTCAAGGAGCGTGGAGAAAGCCTGCTTCAGGTTGCACGCGATTACACTAAAAGAAGCTGTCACATTTGAATATAAACTGTGTTTATTTTGTTTTCGGAAAGCAGAATGAGACTTAAAAGTTGTCTGGGCAGGCATAGTCTAAAGTCCTAAGTCCTACCCCTTTTAAATACAGCTTTAGCCATGTTCTGCCTTCTCCCAAGTCATTTGCTTCATCGATTGCAAAGGGTGAACTTACCCTGAGTATGGATTAGAGCGCTGCAATCAAGGTGAGTATCTTAAGGCCATTGCCTGGATTTTTAAAGGAGCTGGAAATAGACAAGGCGCATGATCAGCATGGAAGAGCTGACTTTGTCTTAGCAGAACCCAGTAGAGGTGTTTCTGTAAAACTGACTTCTTCCCCCCCCTTTTTTTCCCTTCCCTGCCATGTGGTATGCAGCAGTTTGTTTGAACCAGACCCTCCTGCTGGTCACTGCTTCTAGACTTGCCTCGAGTGCCCAAGCTGAAACTCTCCAGGCTGATTTCCAGCAGTGCTGAGCACTGATGCACTTTGAATAAAGTTCTTTAAAACAATCAGCTCCCCAATGTGTGTTAATTCCTAGGTCTGTATTGCTATTTATGAAGAAGGAATACTGGCCTCGAGCTCGCGGTAATGTAGACCATGTCACACCAGATCATCCTCAAGTACTTTCAACAGCGAGCAATGCTGGAGAAGCACATGAGGAAACCCTCTGCCCGACATCACTTGGGCAGCGCTGCAGAGGACTGCAGTGTGTCTGGTCCCTTGTTCATCCATTTGGAAGAGGTGATGGGATGGGAGCCTGGTGCTCCTGTGCGTGCACAAAGTTTTGCCTGCTCGGTCTTCATTCTGGCATCTCCAGGAGCTTCACCTTTGCCCTTCTCTCCTCAAGTAAAACTCATGTTTGAACACGAGAGCTATTACTGTTTCTGAGCTCAAAGCTGTTTGCATTGGAGGTTCACAAGTGGTACAGCTGGGCACAGAGGCTCTTCACAGTTGGCCTGAAACCCAAACCTAGTTGTAAATGAGATGCGAAAAATCACATTCCTGGCTGGGTTCCCAGAGCACTGGTGCATTTCTCTAATGGAGGCAAACAAGACCTAAACCAACTCCAATAGTTATCTTTTGTTTTCATCTCTAACTGTGCCAAACCTGTGCCTGTGGTTTGGAGGTCGCCTTAGCACTGGCTGGAGTCACACTCCTCTAAACCCAAGCAGTTGTTCCCTGCAGCTGATGCCAGGCTGTGGGGCTGCAGCTGCTGCTGGGAAGGAGAAATGGGAAGCAGTCTCTCCTGGAAGGCAGCGGCCACTGCCACCACCTCCCTGTCCGCTGCCAAGCAAGCATAGCTTGGGGCTTTGGCTAGCATGTGGCTTACAGCATCAGTGTGCTCACTTTCCTTGGTGTGGGGGCTTCCCTGGCAGCTCCTTATCCCCTTCCTTGTCACCTGTGAAAGACCAGCCCCTGGTGTGGTGGTGGCCTCTGGGAAGCCTGGAAATGGCCCATGCCAAGGCATGGGCAAGGTCTCCAGCATCCAGGGGTGGATAGAGGCAGCAACCCCTTTGAGCAAGGGTCCACCTGGCCATGGAGTTGTTCAGTGCACAGGAGTTTGATGGTCCTTCCCCACTTGCTTCCAAAAAACTGCTTTTTGCAAAAGTAAGTGCCAGATTTGGCTGCCCTCAGCCCTCCCCTGCAAGCAGAGGTCTGTGAGAGCACAGGTTTTCTGTGCAGAAGGTACCAGTGGCCTTTGTCAGCAGAAAAAAGCATACTGGAAAATACTCTGAGGAGTTTGAGTTTGAGAGGTACACATAAAACCAAGCAACACCATGGTCCTCATCCTTCACTGTGGCAGAGAAGCGCACCCCTCCCCCCTTAACCCACTTGGGCTGTGTGGCTGCTGGTTGTGACTGCTGCTGTCCCCAGCCCAAGGTGTGCCACTCTCTTGCTCTGGATAAGCCGACTCAGGCCAGCCTGCTGAAAAGTTGCTGCTTTCCTGACCACTCCCAATTGCAAACAGCTGCTGCAAATCCAGGGCTGATTTTCCTACCATTTTGCAGGATGAAGTCATCCCTGTCTGGTTGTACTTGGAGGTGTAGTCATCCGTCTGCTCTGGCCCCATGCCTGAGTCAAGGGAGGGCATGTGTATGCGATGCTGTGCAGGGTGTGTGTCCCTCCCAGCGGTTTGGATGCCCTCAGTGCCCACCACAGCATTTGGGGGGACACAAGGTTACCTCAGCCTGTGTTGGGGTGCTTCTGAAGCCTGTAAGGCTTCTAATGGAGAGATTTCAGGTCCCTTCCCAGCTCCCTCTCCACCTACCTGGGAGAAAATCAGCTGCAGGGTTAGGGCTTGTGAAGCCCCTGATTCGTGTGACAGCCTGACGTGGCCAGGGGGAGTCTGACGGAAGCCCCTCGCTGCAGAGCACCGCTTGTGACTGTTCCCTCATCTAGTCTTGCCTTCACAGAATAAACCCCCATGCCTGCAGTGGAGGGGTTCTTGCAGGAGCT
Organism: Mesitornis unicolor; assembly: GCF_000695765.1. Taxonomy (NCBI): domain Eukaryota; kingdom Metazoa; phylum Chordata; class Aves; order Mesitornithiformes; family Mesitornithidae; genus Mesitornis; species Mesitornis unicolor. The sequence goes on along the minus strand of NW_010180365.1, from coordinate 7,503 downwards.
ACAGCTATGATTTATAGTGCCAGATCAGGATGGCAGCCGGACGCAGTGTGGCTGGAAGTGAGAGATGGCTCCTCTCACAGCTGCTCTTGCTGCTGGTTGGATCCTCTGGCCTCAGATCTCTGCTTCTGCTGACCTATTTTCATCTGCTGTGCCCAGCACATGGCTGAAGAAGTTTGGAGCTGGAGCAGCTGCTCCTCCTGGGGGTTTTTCTCTCACTGTAGGTCCATGAGCCACTCTCTGCCAGGCGAGCCGAGCACATGGTGGAATTTGCTTATTCCCATGTTGGAGACAAGAAACTGGTAGATGTGCTTAGGGTCTGCTTTGCTGGCATGAAAAATAACCAAACCCAAGCCTTTTGCCTTCCAAGGCTAAAAATCATACCTGGTTACATCTCATCTCACCATGGGAAGAAAAGGTCTGTGTTTGCCTCCTAATAAACATCTCATGTACAGCAGGAACTTCTGTAGCAAAACTGTGTGCCACAGCACACGTGTGCTACCCCCCTTCCCCTCGGGAGAACTGGCACAGGCCCCCTGGGAGCCACTGTGGGCAAACAAACACCTTTTGAGGGCGGCTGTGCAGGGGGACCAGGGAGACTCCCCTTCTCCTCATGCCCTGCAGTGAGCATGGCTGTCCCAGCTTCAGCTGCAGGTCTGTAAATCACAGCCTACCCTGAGCAGCAGGGAGTCCCCCTCAGAAGGGTGCCCAGCATTGCCTAAATGGTGCTGCTGGTGCTTCCCAGGGACCCTTTTTCAGGACATGGGCAAGGGGGGATGCCTAGGACATCCCTACCAAGCAATGAGTGCAGACATGGGGGCACTCTCCAAAGCACAGTGGGAGGGGGCACATGGAGATGTCTCCCTCCACAGCCCTGCAGCCAGAGAGTGGACAGCTGTGCTGCAGGCCTGGGGCACCCCCGGAGCAGCTCCAGCTCAGATGTTGGGGTGCTGTGGCATCATGCATTACTCTTACCCCCTTGCAGGGGCCATTCTCCTTTGGAGACACACCAGAGCAGCTCCCGACAATTAGTTGCTGCCTGGTTTCACCCTGCCCCGATCCTCAGCTCAAGCCCTGCAGTGTGGGTGGGAGGGTCCTCGTTTTTTGGTTTAAGAAATAATCCAGTTCTCATGCCTGTCCTATTCCCTCCAGTTCCAGCCCATGCCCAAGCTTGCTGAAGCTGGGTGTAATTCACATCTTCCCTCTGTCAGTGCAGGTCTCTTCACAGAACCATGTTTGTTGTGGATTAATGCACCTGAAATCAGACATGGTTCGGATGCATCAGGGTGGTGTGTTTATGTATTTTTTTTAGCTGAGCAGCAATGGGACTGCTAATCCTTTCTGATAGGGAGGTCACCCTTGAGAGCAGGGCCCCAGGAGGGCACGGGGCTGGAGGAGCTGTGCCAGCCGGTGGGGCACACCCTGACCGTCTGCGAGCGGCTCCTGACTCCTCAGCCTTGACAGCCGCCTCTTTTCCCTCTGTGCTGCCTTCATCTTCCTCGGCTGCTTCTGGCTCTGATAAGGTCACTGCGTCTGAAGCCTGGAAACCATCTCCACCTCCAGATTTACTTCCAGTACTGCAGTCGTTCCTCTCCTCTTTGCAGTAATGCTGCCTCCAGCGAGGCAAAACCCACCACAGCAGGAGCTGTAACATCCTGAAAGGTCTCCACCAGGACCTTAGTGTAGGGGCATTGTGGGCAAGAGGGGCAGCATTTGTACTTACCCCAGCATACCTGAGGCTCATTTGTAGGCTTCTACAAATGCAGGGAAGGGAAGAGCCGTGGTGTGAGGGACTTTCCCATAAAACTGCTCTTTGTGGGGACTGCATGTGGATGTAACCCTGGTGGTGGTGGTGCAGGAGTGGGTGGCTTGGTGGACTCAGTGAGGACCATACAGCTCCCCATGGCCGGCATGCATGGAGGTCAGCATTGCTGCTTGTTGAACAGTGAACAAGGAGGGTGTGAGCTCTTGCCCTGCAGGAGCTGGCAGTTCAATGTGACAGCCACACAGCTCTCAGGGGCCAAAATGGGTGAAGAGGAGGCCAGGGCAAGGCACTGTGCCACTGTGGTGTACCCATGGGTGCTGGAGTGGGGAAGATGGGGATGGTGTGATGGAGATGGGTTCAAGGTCACCCCGTTTCCATCTGTAGCTATTGGCTGTGGCATCCCCACCCCTGGCACATACCCTGCCAGGGCTGGGACCCCTATTCTGCCTTAGGAGTGACAGAGAGCTGTGGGCTTGGGGTGCAGCCAGCTGATTCACAGTACACACTACATGACCAGAGGCTCTTTTCTTCCTGTAGCTCTGGTAAAAACAGTGGCACAGCGATCAAGAGCACTCCTTTGCATCTCCATGGGTTGCCAGCACTTCCCTGATGGCTCAGGCCACTGCAGCTACGTTTACAGCCCCTCCACCCATACCTTGTGATTAGCACCCAACATGACATGATGAAGCCTAAGTATCTATTTAAAATATATTTGTCTTTAACGAGATGGTATGGAGCAGTTCATACAAAAAAAAAAAAAAAGAAAGGAAAAATAGGTGCTCCCCACCCATTGTCCATAAAGCTCTGTGAGAAATGTCCCATGTCCACCAGCTGGGAATGCCAGGCCTAGGACAGGGGACTGCTTACCCTGGGACAACCAAGGGCAGCTTCAATGAGCAGGGCAGTGCTGCTCTGAGGGAAAAAGTGCCCATTTCTTAACTGCTTCTGCAGTGAAACTACCAGGCAGCAAGAAGGATGCCCCCTCTTTTGGTCTGTCATACATAAACCCTTCCCAGAGGTAAGTCTACAACTAGACAAGAGCCAGGATGCTGAGCTAGCAGTGTTAGGAGCGGTCTCCTTGGCAGAGCTGCAGCTAACTAGTCAAGCCGGGCTACTTCCCATCGTCCAGTTGTGTGTTACGTGAGTGCAGTTGAGGTTAGGTGCCATGTCCTGCTCCTGGGGTCCTGGTCGAGGACCACCTCCAAGACCAAGAGATGCTGCCTCCCTGCTGGGAACCACCGAGTGTTCAGTTCTGGCAAGGCTGTGTCTGGGCTGCTCCAGTCCCAGGGGCTCAAAATCCTGGTGGTTCTCACTTGCAGGACAGGCAGACAGCGTGCCCTGTCTCTCCTGCTCTCCTAAAGCCAGATCTGTCCCTTTGAGCCCTCTGCCTCCTGGGGCAACCTACCCCAAAGTGGCTCTGAGGGGGGCAGGGTGATGGCAAAATCCAGTGACCTCGGCTGTCCTGGTTGTGAGCTGATGGACAGGAGGAGCAGGGCAGGAGGTGGTGGTGTCAGGAGCCGACCCCAGCACAGGTCTTTCGTTGCGTGCTTTTGAGGAGGGAGCAGCTTGCACCATTGACACCACGCTGGACCTTGTGGTGAAGGACACAGGGTGCACTGTGCCATGTTGTTAACACCTTATCTCCCTAGGAAGTCACAGCAGGCATCCCAGATATTCCTGCACCCCCATCTCCTCCGGCCAGCAGCAGCCCCCTCCTTCCTGGGTCCCTGCCACGTAAGGCGTGTTGCAGGCAGGGGGACTGTGGCAGGCAGTGTCACCGCAGGAGCAGCGCCAGGGGCAGCAGGAGCAGCATTGGTGAGACAGAGACATCGGCAGCGCCACCGCAGTCCTGGGCATTTTCCTGGGGGACAGGAGAGAAGGCGTCAGCTTGCTTACTGCCAGGGTGGTCCCTTGCAGAGGGACAGGAGTCCATCCCTTGCCTTTGGATGGGGTAACTGATGTCTGCAGGAAAGGGCCAAGAGGAAGGGTCATCAGGGGCAAAGGAAGGGACTGGTTTGATGCCCATGGGCTATGGTGGCCTTCTGTGCACTAGGAAGTCACTGGACTCCTTGGCTTTCGCCATGCTCTGCCCCACACCCTGAAACCCATCCTGCAGCCTCAGAGGCTGCAACAGGACCAGCTCTCTCCTGCAGGTCCCTCCTGCAGCTCCTTCCAGAGTCCCCTGCCTGTGAGTGGGTCACTGTGCCCGCTCCTGGTCCCGTGGAGCAGGGACAGGCAGGGAGGCTGCCTCAAATGCTGTGCAAAGGTGCCCGGACTGAAATCCCATCAGCCCAGCAGGCAGCAGAGATTGCAACCAAGCCTGGGTTGCAACAACGGGCTAGGGATGCTCTTCCAGCAGGTGAACCTCTCCAAAGAAACCCAGCAACCCTCCACCAGCTGGGCTCAAGCCTTTCCCTGGTGGCACTAATGTGCCAGCCAGCCAGATGGGCGCAATGCAGGGGAGCAAGAAGGGGAGTGCGTGTGCATGGGCACAGGCATGCCCATGGTGAAACCCAACCGTGTGCTCTCCCACCCTCCCACACCGCCCCAGGATACCTCAGGGTGAAATGCGTGGCATGTGTCTGGCCGCCGCCTCAGCTTCTGGGAGCGCATCCGTTCACACTTCACTGAAGCGTTATGTGCCAGGCTGTTAAGGACAGTGGCAGCAGTGGGCAGAGAAAAGAGGGACCAGCACCACACAGACCCACAGGGCCCTGATACAAGTCTTCTAGGTGTAACTACACAGCCTGAGGGACAGAGCTGAGAAGGACAAGGGAAGGGCAGGTCACCCTGCACGGGCTGGAGATATCTCCAAGTGCTAGAAGGTGGCAAGGAATGACGGGGAGTTGAAAGTGGGCAAAATGCATGGAGAGGGCTCAGCTTCATGGTGACAAGCTGCACCACATGACCACCCTTACAAGGTGTGAGGGAAGAGGACCCAGCAGGGGTGGGTTATGGAGACATCCAGATGCACTGGGAGCCAGCCCAGCTGCATCCACCCCACCACTGACCCTTTCTCCTGGCCTGTCCCATCCTCACCTTCACAGCACATCTGACAGCCTGGCTTCATTCTGGGGGCCTGGAGGGCAGGACTGCTACCTCCTCTCCACCATACCACAACCCTGCCTACTCTATGTGTCTCTCCATGGCTGTCCCACAGGTCAGGGCAAGCCTTCCACCACCATGAAAATTGCTACAACAGCAGATTTTCCAAACACAGGAGACAAAAGGGTCAATGGAGCCAATGCTGCATGTGAGGATATATTCGACCTCTTTCACTTCCAGCAGGACGGGTGGGAAGATGCTGCAGTCACAGGTGGCATCCGTGACGAGGAGCAGGAGGTTGCTGCTGGTGATCTGCTGTGCCACAAACATCCTGTGAAGAGAAGAGTGGGTGGGAGAAAGCACATCCCTCCCAACCTGGCACCACCTGGCCCACAGCAAAGACATCCAAAGAAAACAGCCTATTGGGAATGCGTTGTCAGCAGGAAGTGGGAGAGACACAGCGAGCAGCCGTGTGCATGAGGGCAGTGGTGTTAGCACACCTTTTTGGCCTCGAGAAGCTCCGAACTGGCCGAGATTTACAACTCCATGCTAGGCACAAAAGCCAGAATCAAACCCCAAACCCACCCAACCAACTAAAAATAACAACCAACAATGCAAGCCCTCCCCAAATGGGGAAGCACATCACAGCAGATGACACCTGAGGAGACCTGGTTTCATCCAGAGGTCTGCCAATGTCCATTGAAAGTACATTTGTGTGTATGCTTATACAATGCAAGGATGTATGTATGTCCTGCAAAGGGCAGAGCTTTGCTAAAATTCATGTTACTGGAGTGAGAAATGGAGGACTGTACACAACTGTGACACCCCTGAGTGGGCACAAAGGGTGGCACGGGGTGCGTGTCCACGTGTATGCACGCTGTTGTCACTGCAAGGCACAAAGTGTGTCTGGGCACCTCACCAGCCTGTGCCACCCCCATGCCCAATGCCTTGCAGGCATTGCCTGCCTTCTGCCAGCACAGAGGCTGCAGCCGGCTGAAGCAAGGCTGAGCTGCTCACACTGCCACTGTCCACTGGCCCGAGCATCAGGTGGCCATACAGCCCTGGCAAGGAGCCTGCAGGCTGGGCTGGGGCCGCCGGGCATAGGGACAGCCAGGGACTACAGGCTTGGAGGTGGCTGTGCACCACCACCTCTCAGCCAAGGGAGAGTATTTCTGGATTAGAAACACAGGTTTGTGAGAATGTGCCCACTGCACCAACCAACCTGACTGCACTGGAGGACCACACTGTTTCCCTGGTTATTCACCACCCAGTCTTGCCACTTTCAAGCCTCCAGGGATTTCTGTATTCCCTTTTAGAGGTGTTGAGTGTCACACACTGCAGCACAACCATTTTATTAGTGCCCTTGGCTGACGACTTCTGTGGAAGCTTTGACAAGCAGATTTTTAACTCATGCACAAATTCTGTAACCAGGATAAAGCTGTCCCACACATCAATATGCAAGCCAACTTTATGCTCAGGATGGAGCACTAAGTCTATCCTCGCTTCACAGTGAAATGTGATGGGGAAAGCCTGCATGCCCCAGTGGGCCACTATCTAATGCTTCACAGAGCCTGTGCTGGGGCACAGGGCTCTCCCAAGCATGAAAGTTGCAAAAGATGTGCCCGGTATCCAGAGGCTTCAGTCCAGTTCTGCACCTGTAACTGTGAAGTAGCTGAGCAGGGCTCAAGCTATTGCTGATGGAGCTGGCAAGGTGCTGCTCCTCACCTTATACCATAAGGCAGTGACTCAAGCAGGATGGGCAGTAGGAGACATGGGGTTTAGTCTCATTGAGAGCATAAATGAGAGCATTTATGAGCTCCTGAGAGCATTCAACCCCCTCCCCAACTCCCAGCACTCAGGGGTGGCTGCTGTAACCGTCACCATACAAAATACCCACAGTGGAAACCTCTGCCAGCTTTCCCAGGGAGGGTGGGTGGGTGCCAGGCTCCGTCAAGGAGGGGTCAGCCCCAGGCTGCAGCAGTGGTGGAGAGCTCTGCAGCGGGAGTTTAATGCACACAAAGGTCAGTTTTGGGGCATTTGGCTCCTATGGATCCACCCAGAACTTACTGCACCAACACAACACCTTGTGGTCACCAAATCTGCAATCTCTTCTTCTAAAACAATGTTTGGCAAGGCCTGGTTTTCCCAAAGTCATGCTGCCTAGAGCAGGCTGTTTTGCTGACCTTTCAGTCTTTCCTGCAGCTGGTCCAAGACTGAAGTCAGCCTAGGTAGGATTGGTTTTGGGATTTTTTTAAAGAGGGATTTCAGTCAGATCTGTTTGGACACCTCATGTTAGGAAAAATTAGACCAGTGGAAATTCACTCTTCTGTCATCTTTCCGCACGTGATTGCAGATGGTGCTATGCAACCATGGAAAATGGCCCCTTTTCAGAATGACTTTTCTGTTATTTTGGACTGTTTGTTCTTTTACAATGAAATCGGAAAATAAAAAGGTGGACCCATATTTTTATTTCTTTCAGTTTAGCACTTCTTTTTTCCCCTCCTCACTGCCTTTTTTTTTCCACAGAAAAACAGAAAAGAGAGAAAAATATAAAAAAGGAAAAGAAAAGCCAAAAGCATTGCAAAAGCGAAAATTTTCTAAGGGGAAAACTTTTGCCAGAAATGTGAAAAAACAGAAAAACTTCATTTCTGAAATCTATGGAATGGAAAGATACATATATATGTATGTATAAATAT
>NW_010180364.1:0-9221 GCF_000695765.1 Mesitornis unicolor | reverse complement strand
ACACACACACACAAAATGAAAACACATCTACTATGCTACTTTGAGTAGTAATTAAAACTATCCACTATAAGCATTCAAACTGACGCTTTAAAGAAGGCAATAAAGGCAATATTTATGCTTACCATATTGTAGTTTCACATAAATGCGAGGAGAAAACAAGTTTTCTTCCTGATGTCTTGCCAAGCAATACACAGTGAAGCCTAATCTCATGTCTTCTAGTGTTAACTACTAGAAATGTTAACCAAATCTGGAAGATTCTACGCACAAGTCAATTTGGTCAAATGATAAGTCTTGGAAAAACAGTAGCTTATACATGTTCAGCAGACTTTCTGAATACCAGTAACTAAACTGTTCACAGATTCCAGACACCAGGCATGATCTCACAGACTGGGATCAGCTCTCACTCCAGCTGGAATTCTGCAATGCTGTGGGTTACGTTTGGTCTATTTCTATTAAACATCTGTAATTGCAGGAGAGGAATGGTAATAAGCTATTTAATTTCATTACATAAGTATTTATATTTTTTAAAAGCTCTCATGCATTCTTGTAATACAATCAAGAAAAATGGGAATGTCAAAAAGATACTGAATGAAAATTAAAACTGGGATGGCAGGCTGCACTAGAAAGAAGAAATCTGGGTGTAAGCAAGCGCAATTGTTTATGGAAGGGAACTAAGAACTAACTAGAGAATCTGTGAACTCCCTTCAAATACTGCTTGCAAAAGCAGAAAGAGGGAGAAAAGAGAAGGGGAACAAGAGAAAAGACAGGGCAAGCAAGCTAACTTGGAAAACACAGAAAATGAAATTATGAACCAGTGAAGATACTGTCTGAGAGCAGCAGGAAGCAAATGGGACTAGGATGAGAGAACAGACAGATCAGATGCTGAGCTGGATCTTGCCAGGTAAGGAAACTAGAGAGGTAGAGGAGGTTCAGAGAAGTGAGACCAGGAGTTGCAAAGAAAATGGACCCATGATGAGAGGTTGAGGAGCAAATGCTACCAAGCTGGAGAAAACAGCAACAGGAAGCAAATGTCTGGCAAGGTCTGAAACAACAGAATAGATGGGATCAGATCATCAACTTGTATTCACAGCTTGAGGAAGAACAGAAGCATTTATGCCTGCCAGAGCACAGGCCAAAGGCCTGAGAAGGTACTCAGGATACCATAACCTTCCTTTGCTACCATCTGCAAGTAAATGTGAAACCCATCAGCAATCTCTCTTTCCTTTCTAGTCCAACCCAGTATCAAGAAAGACAGTCTCCAGCTGCCGTCAGCTAATCCACTAGCTCAGGGGCTAGAGATCACTTGAGCTGATTTGATGGGCACAGAGACACTAGTGCAGCTGATAAACAATATATGAGTTAATGGAGGCTGTGCTCTGAATACATATAACACTATATATATGCTACATGGAGACAAACAGGCCGTAGAAATTTCAAATTTGGTTCTTAAGTCCTATGTGCGTCTGTTCCTCCTGTATAAAAAGCAATAGTTGGCTCCCATTTTACAGGAACATTGTGAAAAGTAATTTATGCACCTCAGTGAAAAACTCAGATACAAGAGTAAAAGGTCAGACAGAAAAACTGAAGAGGAAATTAATCCTTCTACCCTCAGAGCAAACGGCAAGTAATGTGCATTAGGAGAGATGTGGGTCCACATAATGAATTCTGAAGGCAAACCAAAATATTAAACAGCCCTTTTTAAGCAAGCCCTGTCAGTCTGTGAAACAACAGAACCAAGAGAAAGATGGCACACGCGCCTTTGGCACACACAAAGACTACACATTTAAGCGAACACAGTGGAACCCGCATGGGCAGCTTCAAAAGCTGCATATCCTAATCGCTGCAGGTTCAAATCCACAACCTGAGCAACATTCTTCTAAATGCAGTCTTTTTTATTTTTGTGTTATCTTTCAACAATGAGCTTAGCTATATTACCACAGCACCAAATATGCCTGCTACCCTCACGGTATTTCCCCATATGCAGCAATGTCAGCCCTGACAGTTTTCATTGGGCATAACTAATTCCATTCGGGTCATAAGAATATGTCTGGCCTTCCAGCTATCTGCATCAGTTGTAATAAATGCAGCAAAACAAAGTCTTAATCACTTTATTACAGCTACAAATATCATAAAAGCTTAGCCCATGCTCTGAACATTTCAGTTAACGCAAGCGGGCAGTTCTATTGCAGACCAAGGGAAGAGATTGTAATACCCTCCTGGGATGAAGCGTTTCATCTTTTTACATTTTCATGTATGGTTGGTATTTCTGGACTACCAGAAATTACCTGGGTGGCAATGCAGTGCAAGTAATGCTAACTGGTATTTACTTCTTGAAATCTACTTCTTGCTTTGCCAAATATGACAGATCCATTCTTCTTCACTTCTGTACCACTTTCTTTAAGTTTATGAAAAAGGCTGCATTACAGAGAGGATTTGTGACTCTTCGTTAAACATAGAATTAATTTAATAATCTTAAAGCTCAGGCATATCTCACATTTGAGAGTACTCAGATATAAAGATTTAGTCCCAGAGTGCATGAGGTGAACAGCCACAGTATATGAGTATGCTACTACCTTATTCCCCAACAAAATCAGAGGTAAAACCAGAAATATTAACTTTTCATTGTTACCTTTTAAACAAGATCTTATAATCTGCTATGTTGTTACATTTCTATTCTTCCGACACATCTAAAAACATACAGCTACAGAAGTGTAATTGTCTACTATCATGTTACAAAGAAAAATGTATATTAAAAAAAATTAAGACAGAACAGATTGACTCACACTGATGTCTTGATTTAAGAAAACTCTAAGCTGCCACCCTGAATCTCATTCATCTTTTATGAAATACATAACAATACATTCCCCCTATGCTGTAATTTTCCAGCATATTTTGAAATATGACACTTTATTTGCTGTTTTATCTATTTTTCTTTCAAAACCCACTGACTGAGGTGATTCATCTCATTTCTGTAAAAAGAGATACATCCTTCCAAAGGTGTTGTATTAGAATATTTTCTCAATAAGGAAGATTTCCTTAGCTATATAACTCGAAAGAGAAATTCTGTATTTGAGATGACTGCAATATCTTCCCAAAATAAAGCTGAAAGTTGCTTTGTATTTTAATGACTAAAACACTGCCAAGACCTCCTGAAAAAATGAAAAGCAAAAAATTTTGTGCAGCACCTGAGAAAGGGGTTAAAGTTGTTGCTTGTTAGGACCTTTGTGAAATTCAGTTGCAGACTCAGCAATGCACGGCCAGAGCACATTCTATGAAGATAAATGGTATCCCCCCCACTGAACAGAAACCCTTTGTCTGTCCTACTAACCCTATCTAGGAATGTCCAGGGATGAAATATAGGTATCCTGTGTTTGTGTAGCCAACGATGCTTAGAGAAATAGTGCCGATAATGCCCAATTAGCAGAATGAGTGACAAAATACATCTGCTTCTGCTAGAAAGGTGAAAAGTTTACAGCGATGAAGACAATAAGCCTTCATCCTGAAGACTATAAGCCTTCATCCCCTACGACCCCTGAAGACCACCAGAGGGTTGTAGGGTGCAGGCCCAGATAGGGGGGGTTGTATGCTAATGATTTTTGGAGGAATCCCCGCTTCGTATTAATGAGTTCTCAGATATCTCGTGAATATGAATGAATAGGTAGCATATAAACAATCACTTTGTAACAGGAAAATCGGAGTCCTCCCAAGGAATGATCCTGGGGGCTCCCCGCGCATAATAAAGAATACCTGCTTTCTAAAACTCAAAGAGGAGTCTCAGAGAGTGAACTTATTTTCCAGCTTTTCGTGGCATCACACAACACAACCAGAAGACTGTTTGGTTCAGCCATACCTCCCCTCGTCTCTTCTTCCCCCCTTCCCTCATCAAATTCAAAGATCTCGAAGCCAGTGCAGCTCTGGTCAGAGTATTGCATGCAAGAAGCATCAGGTACAAGATCTCCTATTCTATTTTCTGCTCTCCTGGTCTTACATCTAATATTTTAAGCTATCGCAAAGCATGAAGAAAATGGTTAAAATTTTAACTATTTAACTGTTTTCAGCACATTTTAAATTATTATATTATTTATATATTATTATACAGTAATAACAATTTAACTATTTTCAGTACATGTAACGGATGCTAACAGAAGTAATCAAAACAACAGAATTTCAAGTCACATCTCTAAATATTACTAGACTGGCTTAAAAATATGACTAAAATAGAACTAACTGTGCATTAATTATGTGTGTTCTATTTCCTAAAGCCTTTAAAGTTCGTATTCTTAATGTTGTCTCTGTAAGGAGCTGACAACTTATGTTAAAAGAGGAAAGGAGAGATGGAAATTGTGATGTCCCTAACTGTTTCAAATAGTTGAAATAACACACAAAAAAATAAAAATCTACAGAACGCATGGCAAATAATCCACAAGAATACCAAGTGAGAAAAATGCCCAATTGTTTTATGTTAATTCTTCATCATAGATACACTACAATGTTAAGTAAGTTCTGGTCACAGTACACAGGTTGCATAATTACACTACTTAGTGTGCGGCAGGAAGGTGAGAGCAGAATTCAGTCCCCTCTTGCTGACACAAAGCAGCAGCTGAGCTCCTCCTTTTTTTCCACAATTATTTTTCACATTTCACAGCAGAAAAATGGCCAAGGGGTCTATAAAGCCTCTGTTTGCTTCCCAGCACAAATAAGGATGGAACTGTAGAAGAGCAATCACGTTAACTGGCGTACACCAGTTCCACCACATCTAGACACATTTCACTTGGCCCTAAGCGTACACCAGTCAGGCAGCTGATTTTAGAAACTGAAGAGCTTCACTGGCAAGGAAGAACTTCAGAAACTGTACACCAACCTTCCAAATCATTCATTCATCACTATAAAACAACGATGGTCTTAAGCTACAAGTTTTATTTCCTTAATTATACTGCTGCATTTGTCAGCTTAAGACTAGTTAACTACTTCCTACTTAGGCAAACTCTCAGTAACTTCAGTGATAGCCTTAAATGAACATAACTCACTACAAGATGATTAACAATTAACCAAGATGTGATGGGACCCTAAGTCATCCCCTTATTGAATAATACAAAAACAGGGCAACTCCATTTCAGCTTTGCAGCAGAACTGTCACACTAGTGAGGCCATGGCTCCTGGAAAGAGCATACCACCTTTCAAGGCCTTTACCTAATGAGAACTATCACAGGCTTTCAGATAGAGCAATGTTATGCACACTCTGGACAGCTAACTGGTCTGTTACATACCAGGTAATATCACAAGATACAAAAACCTCTCCTAAGTTATAACAAAATTTTGCTTACCTTGAATATTTTAATCTAAAATGTATGACCCCTTTCTATGTGCAATAAAAAATATTAAAAATAAAATCCAACTAAAAAAGCAATGGCCACTTGTCTCTTGTGTTCTGTATGAATCACATTAACTATGACCTTATATTGCATTGTATTGTTGCCTGGACAGATTTACTCCTATGTACAAGGCTAGAAATTAGAGCAGCACAACAACTGCAAAGGACTGGAGTAAGCATTATGACTCCTCTGCTTCCACCACAGATTATTTCAACTACAGATTTCTACTCTGGTAGCCTACCCATCCCTTTTCTTGCTCAAACTTTCAGAATTATTGCAGAAGGACAGACAGTTGCGGGACAGTTAACTTGAGAATTTCTTGTGTTCTGCTGTTCAGTATCTCATCAACAGCAATTCAAAAGATTTATAATCTTGTTTCTGATTCTGCTTTCAAACACTGAAAACTGCATAAGCTGTTTAAAAAAAAAGAAAAAGAGAGAGAAGTTGGAGAAACAAGAGGTTTCAATCTGGGCCTTACCAGATCCATAGAGCAATTTCCTAACATTTGTACTGAAGAACAGGCTGTTATTCTCCCGGAACTATTAAATGCAATAAAAAGTGGCATCAATGATTTACAAGCAGTTTACCCCACCGCTAAATTGCAGAACAACATTGGCGATCTTGATTATATTTAGCCCTGAAAAGGAAATGCAATCCAGTGATTGCAGACAGATCGGAGAAGTACCTCACAGAAACAGTGATGCGCACACACATTTAAAAGAAACACCATCAGAGCCTGCCACACAGGAGATGTGTATTGTGCCTCCTGTTCTGCCAAAAGTAACCTCTGAGATCCCAGTTTTAAAATTACAGAATGGTAATTCCCTGACTCCCACAAGCAAGTGCTCAGACATGCACATACGTATGAGCTGCATTTTAGCTTATGACTTCCGAGATCTCTTAAACTGGGTGATCTCAGATGTTTGCTTTGTCACTATCACAGGTAAAGACTGGGTTGTTCCATGTGAGGCAGCAGCTCCTGGCTCTGTGCAGGTCCACAAGCAGTGTTTGAGGGGCAATTCCCCAGCCCCACTGCCTCTCCCAAATGAAGGCACTGCCATCCCTGCTACTGTCATATGCCAGAAGAGGCTGTTGGTAAATTTGTTTATTCACTAGTAAAAATCGTGTCACATTCACATATGTTTGCATGGAAGCTTGTGCACGTTGCACACAATTTGGGAATCCCTGCGCCAAATCTAAAATGTATTAAATGGAAGCTTCCTTCTCCCTTCTGTGATCTACTGCCTGGGCTTTCCAGAAGAGAGAGGTTAATTCAGCTGAATAGCAGAATATAAATCAGGCCAGCTGCAAGATCTGACTCAGGTCTGTACTCTCCCACTGGTCTGAAATGACATAATCTACCATCCAAAATGCCCTCATGTCAGCTCACAGAAGTTCTGGCTCCGAACTGGAAAGAACTAGTCAAAAATTGGAACAGAACACATTGAGATGTCAGGAGGAGGTGTACACACACTTAGTTTGTTCCTTCCCCTCTCAGCCCCACAAACTAGGCAAAGCTTTTTCCTACCATTACTCTTCACTAACTCCTCAACAGAAAATACCAACCACCTGAATTCCTGGGGGGAAGGGGGGGGACAGGGTGGGAAGGACTATATTTTGATGATAGGAATGTACCTATGCATACACAAACATCTCACCAGGAATGAACCAAGGTAACAGGGCTGCAGCAACAAAGCATTTCAAAGCCTCTTTTACACTCAATTCCTTATTTGTGTTCTGTCATTCCACTCAGGAAACTAACCTGTGACTTTCAGAGACTCAGGAAATCAGGCATCTGATACCCACCACATCTAGTTTACAGGTTTTGTCCACATTTTTCCCACTGGGACATATAGTACCTTGTGAAACAAGTACTATATCCAGTCTGCAGTCTTAGTGGGAATCTGAGGTTAATTACTTTTTCCAGCAATATTTAGCACAGGAGGGAGCCAGCTGTACATTGACAGGTACCTTGCACAGGTTACAGCTTTCAGAGCAAGGGCATTTCAAATACCAACTAAGAGCACCTTCTTGTGCAAACTACTTCACATCTTCCTGCTTCTTTCCCCTTGCACTGTTTGTCAGTACTGAATATTCAGACTACAAATTCTTCTAGTCAAGGATTCTCATACTCACATTGTGCACACTTAGGTGTGTCAGTCTGAGCGCATTATAAGCAAAGGGATATTCCTATTAATTTCATTAACATACACTGTGATTTTAGACATTAGCACCAAACACAAAATGTTACACCAGAAGAAAAATCCTACTGCTATGCTGAAGATAACCATGGCTGTATATCAGGGAAAATGGTAGTTGTGGGTCTTATGGCTCCATGCCCTGCCAGTTCAATATACTCCTATACCACTGATTAATGTCAGCCCACAGGCAAACACCACTGTGATAGCCTCCCAGGACAGGATCACAAGAATTATATACCAGGAAGCAGTTCCAACAGACGGAGCTCACTCCAGGCTCAGATGCCTATAGCTGTGCAAACTGAACTCCAGTTTTTCTCTCTCATGGCATAATATCCATTTCTTAAAGAAAGAAATACGCCAACAGTTCTAGGAGGACACTAACTTAAAAGAGATCCAGAAATTTAGGACTCATAGCTTACAATTCATTTGAGTTAGCTTCAACTGTCTAAAAATAAAGTGCCTGAGTCTAAACCTCTAGGCTCTTTTTATGGTGAATGGAGAAAAACAGGCACCTCAAGAAAGGAGATAAATGACTACACTGGCTTGTCCACTGCTATTTCGTCTCTCATCCCATCAACTACAGAGGCAGCCTAGATAACTTAAGGGCAACTAACTTTCAGACAGCTAAAGACGTGTGAAATACTCCTTCATTTGAAGTCTTAGATAGCTGGGTAGAGGGTATTTGTGAAGATTTCCTGCCTTTGGATGGTAAAAAGCCTTTTTATTTGTTTTTATCCCATTCTAAGCACTACTCTAATTATTTCTGTACTTTACAGTTGTCTCCAGGGTGATTTTAATTAAGGCTTCATCTATAAATGCTGAATATGTTATCTTAAAACTCAAAATAAAGTGCTTGTTGACTGGTAATTAAAATATTTAATTAAGAACTACATATTGTCCTGAAAGTGTAAAATAATCAAGTAATCCTTAGAGGTTAAGCCTATCTAAACTGCAGCATGTTATAAACATAAGTGAATAATTCATGGCCAACCTACATTTTGTAAGACAGAGAACGGAAAGTTAACATCCCTATTTGTAAAATTGAATTTGTTTCTCTTGCAGTAAGTCTAGTCATGGTCAGCACTTATATGTATGATCACACCTTAAAAAACAACAAATTGAAATTTCTGAAGACAACATCAAACGGGGTAAGATGCATCTCAATAAGTCAGGTTTTTCTGCACAGGTGTCCTAGATTTCTGTGAGGAGTCTGGTTTTATCACAGCCTAGATTTTAAAAAAATATAAAAGGGATGCATTAGCACTGCTAGTACAAAAGGATGCGATGGGTTCTCCAAACCTTGGCTGAGCCAATAATTAGGTTTTCCCGGTGGCTATGATAGTAGTCACGAAAAACACTATGAAGTTAACTGTATAATATAACACATTATGTCAATGTAAGCCAAATGTGCTCATCACACCATTAATGGACCTATTTCTCAAAACTGTTCCTAAAGAACTAATTAAGTTTTGTAAAGTGTTTGGTTGTGGGAGAGAATTCAAGCTGTGTCCCTTACTTAAAAAAGAAAAAAAGAAGACAGATTACGTCCGGTAACCATGAAGCGAAATGCCCAGGAGAACAGGGAGCGGCAGGCGCGGAGGGCAGTGCGGAGGTCGTGCTGCGGACACGCGGGTGGGCGGGCGCTGCC
>NW_010180363.1:0-25587 GCF_000695765.1 Mesitornis unicolor | reverse complement strand
TCTGTGTTCAACAGCTCGGGGCTCTTGTGCGATGCTGCTTGCCCGCCTGCATTTCTGTGTCCCTCTGCCCCCAGAAAAGCTGCGTCTGTCATGTTGTCTGGCCAGCAGGCAGGCGGCAGCCAGGCCGCAGTGTAGCGGCCTCTCAGGGGGCTGAAGCTTTATTAGCTTCCTTCAAGTTGCCGGCTGTTTTTCTTCCTTTAAACGTGTTTATATATTTTGTTCAGGTCCATCTCATCCCACAAATCTCTTCCCCATCTGATCTGAGAGGGGGCACTTCACCAGGTAACAATAAAACCAGCTCTGGCCTCCTTGACACTGCATGTATAAGCATACAAACTCTGGACCTGCTGGCCCCTGCTCTCCTGATGTAGCCCAGCAGGCAATTTGCCCTTTCCACACGTTGTTAGCTCACACAGAGCCTCGCGTCCCCCAGAACCCCGGTGTCCTTCACTGCAGGGTTGCTGCTCAGCACCTTGGTTCCCAGCCCGCCTGCCCGTGGGGAGAAGAAACCCTATGGACTGTTACCCAATGAAGCACCACTGCAGACTTCCCTGGTGCGTCACCTTTATAAGTCACTTAAATAAAACCTGCAGAATTTGTACTGATGCTAAGTACCAAACTACCTTCTACGGCTGCCATGCTGAACAAGTGCCATTTGTCATAAAGAAGTGCACCAGGAGCAGATCCTGTGCGTGTCTTTCAATATCATGATATATAAAGCAGTGACTGTAAAACTCTTCTGTCCCAAAGAGCTGCAGGGAATTGAATCTTGACATTAAAATATTGTGAAAAGCTGCATATTAGGTTCCTGAATATTCTCCTAGGCATTTTCCACACTTTATTTAAACAATTTTTATGCAGGAAGATACTTGGAAACGTCACAGAATTTGGTATCTTTATCTGAACTGCAAAATAGTGATGTAAGATGCAGAAAGTCAGACCTGAGCAGTAGGTGAATCATTATCAAATCCACTCATAGGTGAAGCTTTGAGTCAATTTTGTATTTTTCTCTCATTTCTAGCTGACTTGTCTCCATTGATCCGCAGCCACATGAGCAGCACGAGAGGCGCAGGAAGAGTCATTCCTGATGAGAAATTGATTTTTTCCCCCACGCTCATTATTGCAGAGGACTGTCAGTTTCCCTTGGCAGCTCATACAATGGGCTTGCTCTCTAATAAATGCAGATAAGACTAAATTAATGTTTCATTCCCATGGTGACAAACAGTGACATCCAGTTCCAGCACAGGATAATTCAATGACAATATGGCAGCAAACAAGTACCTCGCCTGTCACGGGCTAATCAGAGATGCAAGGTGTTTGAATTAGACTCAAAGCATCTGCATAGCTTGGAGTAAGTTTATTAACCTGGAAGCACACTGGTGAAAATGAGCTGTGGACCAGAAAATGAGAGAATGTGCATAAAAAAAGAGCTTAAGTGCATAAAAATAAGCATTAAAGCATGGTCAGTTTTAGTAAACATTTTCCTTCTACTTTTCATCCAGCTCTAACCAGAACCTGTGCAGGAGCTGTTGGGAAGGAGGACTGTATCCACACCCGAGTGCAGCAGCGTATGTATGCGTGGAAATGAAGAGGAGGATCCCTGGTTCATATGCTTGGTTGATGAAGCTGATAGAGATTGGGCTGTCAGCCTGGCGAACAGTGGAGTTTGGTTTTGTCGTGCTCTTTGATCAGAGCAAGGCTGTAGAGAACCAGAGCCAGAGGTGTTTGGAAACTGTTGCATGAAGGAGCTCAAACAGACAAAAGCAGATGTCCACAGCAGAGAGACTCGAAGGCCCAGAGCCCTGCCATGCTGCTGAGTAGGGCGCTGCTGGCCCCTGGGCGAGGCCTGGCCCTGAGGCTCCTTTCTCTGCTCCTCCTCTGCTGCTTTTGTCCCCTCCCACTGGATGCTTTCATTAGGCCCAACAGTGATTGCATCTTCCGTTTGAATTTATAATGCATATGGGTAGTTACTCCAGAGGGAACAAGATGCTGAGCACTGGAGACAACTTGCAAAGAAGGCGAGATTTTGCAAGGACAGGGAATTCAGTCTTCCTTATTACAACGTGCCCCGGGGTTTTGTTCTGCACATCAGCAGTTCTGCAGGAGGGGAAGGACTGGCAGCAGCCTCTTAAAACAGAGGGTTCCCCTTTCACTTGTGCTCAGCTGTACATGCTGCATGTTTCTGAAAGGCTATTTTTCTGCATGTGTTCTCAGTGAGAGCAATGCTTCAGTTATTGCTTGGGATAACATCTTTTGGGTGCTAGTTGCTTTTCTCTTTCCATCAGATTAGTTATTTAAAAGCATCTCATTTGTGTCCCCCAGAATTAGTCTAAAGATTCTCATCACACTTGGTTTTTTTATTAATGAAAGCTCTCGGAGCCACATCTGGCATGTTTTATTGATCATAATCTCATGGCTGGAAGCTCATCTTGGTAGCTATAGCAACAGAAATAACTTTTTGTTTTCAAATGTCAACTCCACAAAAAGTGGAGTAAGTGGGAGCAGATAATTTAAATTACTGAGCAGCTAATGACTCTTTTTTCTGTAACTAATTCTGAGATTTCTAATTTGATACAGTAAATAATGGATAGGAACAAAATCTTTTGAAAGATGCATCTACTGTAGAAGCTCATGAAAGAGAGTAAGATGGATGCACATGGTGTCTTGAGAGTCCTTTTTGCTGGTCATGCATTGCTCCCATCCTCCGCTGGGTTGCAGGCACCACGGGAAGGCAGCGCACATGGACCCTGGAGGAGCAGCATCATGGAGCAGGTATTTGCGGCTCTCGCGCTGCTACCCAGCCTGTTGGGGTCTCAAACTGCCCAGAGCAGGAGGGCTTGCTCCAGCTCCTGGAGGCAAGAGGTGCTCCCAAAATGTGCCTAAGGGTTAAGGTGAAATGATATAGACTGAAATTACAACTTGGCATCACCAAGTTGTTCCTATCAGAGGTTTTCTCAGGTATCTCTACTCAAGCATCTCTGACCTAGGGGACCTGCAGGTAACCTGGCCTGCATTGTGGGATGGCTCTTCCCTCTGCTTCCAGCTCCAATGTTTGGCTCTAAGAGCATCAGAGCAGCATTTCTTCATTCTGCCTAATAGCAGCATCCTGCTAGCACTTTAAAATGGTGGTCCTGGGACAGTCAAATGAAGCAGTGGGTGGATGCTGTTGTCTCCCTTGCTTTCCCTTAGGCCTTCCCAGGAAGGGAAGCGGAGATCCGCCCTGAGTCTCCAGCCAGAGCAGAGCAGCTGTGGCTGCCTGCCTTTTTCAGGTCTGCAAGAAAATACATACGGGTATAAACGGTATTTCTAAACAATTTCTAGACATGACAAACAATGATAGGACAAGGGGTAATGGGCACAAGCTGGAACACAGGAGGTTCCACTTAAATTTGAGAAGAAACTTCTTCTCAGTGAGGGTGACAGAGCACTGGACCAGGCTGCCCAGAGAGGTTGTGGAGTCTCCTTCTCTGGAGACATTCAAAACCCGCCTGGACGCCTTCCTGTGCAACCTCATCTAGGTGTTCCTGCTCCGGCAGGGGGATTGGACTAGATGATCTTTTGAGGTCCCTTCCAATCCCTAACGTTCTGTGATTTTGTGTGATTCTGTGATTCAACCTTTGACATCATCTTTTCAACAGCTGAAAAAGTTAGCTCTTTGAAAGCCCTGGGGAGCACAGTCCTGAGAAAGTCACAGAGGGTGAAGGGCAGGCTCCTTCCCTGGGGTCACCCACTGCTCCAGGTCGGGGCTGGAAACTGTTCCCATCAGCTCCCTGGTTGGTCACCAGCGCAAAACACTTCAGTGGCCTCAACGTGTTTCCCCAATTGATGCTTGCATTCCTCAAGTCCCAGTCCTGGTGCGGGAGGTCTCCCTGGGGTGTGCAGCCTCAGGCAGGGCTGAGGTTTGTGGCAGCACCCCACAAAGGGCCTATGTTCACTTTTATTATTGAAATTAAGCTCAGAGCTAGAGGACAGATCATGCAGAGACTCTGCTACTCTAAGTATCATCTATTTGACCCCCATTTCTGTGCAGTCCTCCTCCCCACAGCCCCACCAGCAATGCAGCACAAGGCTTTCCCTCCAAGAAACCCCATAGATCAGCCTTTTCTTTTCATCCTGCTCAAAAACCAGGGTGGGTTGGGTTGTTTTTTTTTCAGCATCTTTTCTGGGTTATGTTAAATCTTCACCCATCCCAGAGGATGGCTGTGGCCAAGCACAAGTGCACTTATGCCTGGCTGCAGCCCCGGCATTTTTCCCCTGTGCAGATGATGCAGCCGCTCATGCGTGTTAATCCCAGCGCCAGGTCACTGCGTGGGAACAAGGCGAGGATTGTTCCTCCGGAGCCCGGGGGGAAAGCGGGAACGCAAGGCACAGAGAGGGAAGAGGAAAGACGCGCCACCCCGTCTCAGACAGTGGCAGAGGGTCAATTGTGTCTCCGTTTTGCTCTGGGTTTCAACACGGACTGGAAGAGATGCTGGAGGAGATGCTAAGGCCTTCTTGCTGCTGAGTAGAAGGGCGAGTTGGCGCAGGCTAGTGCTGACTTGGTGAAACATGTTTCCCCTGTGCTGCACCCACAGAGCACCCCGGGAAAGGAGATAACCATCAGGAAAATATGTAGCTACAGTGCTGCCAGGGATTTGACACAGCAAAATACTTCTGCTGTTATCGGTTTCTGCTGGTTGAAGCGCATCTCCCTGCCAGGGCAGGTTCCTCACTGCTTTAACACTTAGAAATCTGGGGAGGAGAGGTGGTGGGTACAACGTCACCAGGAAGGACCAGTCTGCTGCAGGTTTAAGGATGGGCTTTGTGATGCTTTGCTTCGCGTTTAGCTGGTCAAATGCATTGCTGTGAAGAGTTTGCAATTTTGTATAGTGAGAGTAGAAATGGAAGATTAAAGTATGTCCATAAGAGTAGACAAAACCAATGTGCCTGGAGAGAATTTCACAGACAAAATGGCTTATGTGGTTGGAGGAAAGTCAAGGGGACTTCTTCAGAGAAGTGGGTGTTGTGTTGAACGGGAAAGAAATCAAGGTGTATAAAGATTTTCTTTCCTCAGTTAAATTCTTCCCCCTGTCCCTACATGTCCTGAATGCTATCCCAGGAAAAGCCTTTCACCTTAAGCAAATGTTTTATTGTATTAGCATAGCTTGGGGCCTCTAACAGAAGAAGAGTTTGCCTGGAGCTGCTTCTATCAAGGGGCAGTGTCATTGGCAGGATCATCAACAGAAAATTCAGCGTCCACTGGGAAGTTCTGGACTCATACAGACCTCAGATATTTTAGAAAAGATTACGGAGACCACCTTTTATTTTAATTCCTGTTGTATCTTTACACCACGACACACATCTAAGAGCCTCAGATGAAATCATAACCCAACATTTAGGTGTGCTCACACCAACCTGCCCTGACCCTGTAAGGATTTAGTTCTGTTACCTCCTGCTTTTCCACATCCACAGTCGTCAAAGTCCCTACATGTCTGCCACCACCCAGGCCACCACAGCCAGGGAGAGGGGAGGTTGCTGACCCCTCTTACACCTGGATTAGGAAGTCTTGGTGGCAGGGAATGTGCTGCGGGAAATGTTTCAGTATTTGGTGTTCAATAATTACAGGAGTGAGGATGGGGAAAGGCTTTTCCACCTGTGGTGGTGGGCGGTGACCTCTAGACCAGAGATTCATGCTGACTTGACCCAAAAAGTATTTATGGACTCCATACAAAAAAGGGAGATCTGCAAGTAGAGCTGAGGAGAGAGCCAGCAACTGCCCTTGGGTGGAGGAAGGGGCTAGACCAGGGTTTTCCACATCTTGGCTGACTGTTTTAACCACTAAACCAGTGGGTGAAAGTAGCAGCAGTGAAAACCAAACCCAACACCTAAATGAACCAAAACAGAAAGTCATGATTCATATATGGGTCAACAGAGAGGATTCCCTATTCTTACTTCCTGCATACCTTCAAAGAGCTGAAAAACCTCCTGTTTCTTTTCTTTTTTTTAGAGATGGGATTATAAAGAATATCTGCAAAGAAGTGTTTAATCCCTCATGGGCAACAGGGCTGGGCTCTGCCCTTCCCAGTAGCTCTTCTAGCGGCTGCCTGGGGCACACTGTGCTCTCTGCGCTGCCTTTTCATCTTGCAGGCAGGTACCTGCCTCTTCTGTGTCCGCTGTGTAATCGGGGTGTTATGAATGCCAGCCAAAAAGTTAAATATCAGAGGGTTCTATTGCAGCCTAATTCATCCCTGTGGCTGTAGTCTGTGTTTGTAGCTAGTTGTGCATGATGACTGTAGCAGGATTGTCTAGGCTTGGAGCCTGAAAGTGCCAGATAGAGGAGAGCAGGGCAATGCATTTAGCTGAGGAGTTCAGTTGCTCTTCAGTACACATTACTGATATGATCACTTGTACTTGACTCAGTCAGCATTCATTTAATACACATACATTAACAAATACTCATTAAAGCCAGATAGAAGCTGACTGCTGTCTAATGCACCAAATACCTCAGGCTATTCACAGCACTATACAATGTATGCAGTATTTTTTGATACATATATATATGTATGTGTGTATATATGTGTGTGTGTATATATGTATGTATATGTACATGTATGTACACATACATGTGTGTGAATGTATGCATGTATATGTACGTTTGGATTTCTTATTCCTCGAGACTGTTCTGTTTTTTGTTGATCGTTTGACACAGAGACAGCCCTGTGGATGCTCTCCAGATGACATGACCTAATCCAGTTCACACCGTGAATGTGGGGCCAGGCAGGGCCGCTCTCTGCTGCACATGTGGCCCCAGCCCACGCAGCCTGAACTCAGCAGCAGCCCCACCGGTGCCCAGGGAAGCTGCAGCTAATTCTCCCGCTCAAGGGAGCAAAGCAGCCACAGCCAAGCATCCCTCCAGCTGGTGGGAAGGGAGCAGCTACCCTTACCCAGCAGGGCATTACCTGTGTAAAACAACTCAGCGCAGATTAAGCCTGGTGCCAAGTAACAGAAAAGATTGTGTTTTATTTAATACAACCTCTTCCGAGGCAGAGCCAGAGTTGGCAACAGCCCTGCACTGTGGGCTCCCCGCTGGGAACTTTCTACCCACTGCACAGAGCACAATGAGCATTTGCTAAGGAGCACAGAGCACCTTGAAAATGCAGCATGGCATCCTGACGCCATGGCTGGTGTTACTGCCATTGCTGGCAGCAGCATTGCACTGGCTGCTCGTGCCAGGGCAGGCCAAGAGGGCAGCTGGTCATTTAGTCACCTTGCTGTCAGGTAGCATTGCTGGCTGCTGCCACTTCTGCACCAGGGTGAGCAGGCGAAGGAGGCTGCTTGCTGCCACATCCCTTTCTGCACAAGCATCCTCAGAGCATCAGTAAAATGGAAGAGCTTGTCCTGTACTCTGATTTACTTGTAAAAAGATATGTCACTAGATATTGACTCACTTTGCAATGACACTAATACTTTCCAAACAGCTGCAGGTCTCTCCTACCCTCTAAAATATTCTTGTGGGTGAGTGACGTTGTCCTGGGATAGGTTCTCCTCTAAGACGTTATTGTCATTTGATGTGTGCATGAATACATGTGCAATACTGTCACTGAGATTACCCCAGAGTGTCACATGTTGGAGACTGCGCAGTTTGTTTCTATAATGGCACTTCTTACTGCTAAACATTTTAAACTGTTTTTTAAAAATGGAAAGCAGACAAACAAATATTGGGAAAGTCTTGCTTGAGACAAGGAAAACAGCTCCTGGGGGAAAACCATTTATATTGCTCTTAGTTTATGAAACACTTCACAGAGGTCAGCCTTCTTTTCTGTGTAAAGATCACAAGTGGGGATACAGAATGATCTTCTGAAAGTCTCATAGTATGTTAGTAGCAGGGGTAGGGTATCTGTTATTCATTAGACATTGAATAAATAATGTTAATAACTAAGATGCTGACAGAGGGCATGGGGTGGTAGGGCTGTGTTCTGACTAAAGCACCTTGCTCTAAGTCTGCCTCTTAGACTGCTCTGAAACAAATTTACACAAAATCTTGCCTTTGCCTGCACGATTCAGCTGTGTCCTGGCCCTCCGTATCTTCCAGGCCTTTGCCCACAGGAAAGGGAATATTAAATAAAAAAAAAACCAAAACAAACAACACCACAAATAACCCCCAAAACAACTCCAAGCCCCAGGAAAGGGCACTGTGCTTTGAAAGCAGCCAGGCTGCTCCCTCACTCCCCGGTGACTCACGTCCTTCACATGGGCCTGGCTCAGGGTGGTGATGGATGCCTCGGGCATGTTGAGACTGAACGGGAGGGTCAGGTCTCAGTAGCAGGGCTCTGGCACACATTGCTGCTCCTGTGCGAAACAGGCACGTCCCAGATGCCACACAGGGACCGAGGGACACTGCGTTTGCTTTGCAGGCACTTTTCGAGCGCCTCTGGCTGTGTGTGACAGTGTCCAGGGTGTCACCTGTGTGAGAGCCATAGCCGTAATTGCCCAAAGGTTTGGTAACTCCAGAGGTGCCGGAGGCGGTGTGCGGGGGGTGTTAAGCAGGGAGGAGCCGTGACTCAGCGGAGCGTGCTGCCGGCCCCGCGGCGCACGGCCGGCCCCGAGCTGGCCCACGGCAGGCGTGGGTGCGCAGCGACTGCCACGCTTCTTCCTGGAAGGAGTCCCTGCCGCCGTTCCTCTGTGAAAATTATGAAATTAGCTTGTTCGGAGAAGTGCTATTCATAGTCTTATTTCACTAGATAAACCTCCACGTTGGGTGTGACGCCAGAAAGGCGTGAGGTTAACAAGTCAGGGCATCAAAATCTGCTCTTCCTACTTGATGAAAGCATGTATGAATTTCACTCTCACACCATGACACGGGTATGTACCTCCAGCTGGCCCTCAGTCTTTTACTGCCTCTACTTGCGTAAGATTCAGTGTTATTTTATACTTCTTGAATGACTGGCTTGGACAGATCAAACCTTTGATGCATTCCTACCAACCCTGGGTGTGCGAACAAGAGGAAGTATAGAAGCACTTGTCAGTTCAACAGTAATTAGCTGCAACTTCTGAAGCTAAATGCGCAATTAATGCTGTGTCACATGCCGAGTATCAGCCATGCAATGAGAGGGTTGTGATGGCAATTAGGAATTCCAGAGTTTTAGCGCAATTGCTGTGCCAAAAATCCTGCCCAGCTTGTACAAGTTGTCCTGGGCAGTATTAATCCATTGTGGAGCATCAAGCAGAAGGACTGTTTGCAACTCTCAGTAACTCTCTTGCAACCTGATCTCCAAGGAGATGGTGGTTCCTCTGTCCTGGAGCGCATCTCTAGGTGATAAAGTGACCCTGAGCCCAGCGGAGAGCCAGCTCTCTCCCTGCAAAAACCAGTCAGTGAATACTGGAGGTCTTCATGCTCACCTTTCCTTGCTTGAAGTCTCCTCCTATGCAACCCCCAAGAGGCCCCTCAGTCCCTCCTGAGCTTCTCCCCTTCCACGGAAAGCAGGGAGCAGATGAGCAACAGGAGGCCCAGGGCTCCAAGCCACTGACCCATTCAAGAGGAAGAGGACAGTGGCGGCAGCACCCTCCTTGGGTGGACTTCCCTCCACCACAGTCACCACCAGGTTATGTGAGTATTGCATGCACTGTGTCTCTCCCTGATGGCACCTGGGAAAAGACCTCCTCATCTGTCCTTCAAATGCAGAGTGTGGAGAGCCCTGCAGGTCCTGTGCTCTGCCGTGCCCGAGGGACTTGAAGCCTGAGAGCTTCACAGAATTGTTTTCTTGCTCTTGGAGTTAAACACAGCCAAGTTTACAAACACCAGCAGCCCTTACCTGCTGCCTACCAATTTGGGGTTTGTCCGAGATCTGAGGTACCTCTGCAATGACTACGCTTGTGAGGTGCCTACCAATGATATTTGCCACTGCAAATTACGTCGTGAAGGACAGCGCTGCCTGGCTGATGCCACTGTGTTCATCCTCTGGTCCTGTTGAAGGCTTCTGGCAACACAGGGGCACTGCCAGACGTGTTCAGTTTGGGAACTCAACCTGCGATTTCCTAGTGTTTGGGTTTTCTCAGTGATGGTAAATGTTGGAGCATTTTCATGGTCACCTCCCAGTACAGGGAAAGGCTGGACTAGCTGCCTACTGAACTAGAGGGGGGTCAAAAAAGCGGTGTCTCCACTGAAGCTGAAGTTTAAAATCATGCCACTTTTAATGTGCTAAGGCACTCCAGAGAAGCAGGAGCTCGGTGAGGTGCAGTGTGCCTGTCAGATGGAGAAGAGGGGGATGGTGAGCTCCCCCAGTTTCCCCATTAGCACCACTCCTGCTCTCTCTTTGATTTTCTAGGAAGCAAACTTGTTTTTTCACCAAATGCCTCCTGCCTCTCTACCCCAAATGCCTAATGGCCTGCCACTGTTTTTCCTAAGCATTTTGAACTAAATGCTGCTTTCAAACCTGGCCCAAAGCCCTGCTGGTACTGCTGGATCAGCTTATTTAACCTTCTGCTCCTTAATGGTCCTCTTAAAATATTTACTGTTCCCACTTTGAATAACAGGAGATTAATTTAAACAGATTAATTTAATTCTGCATCTTTTTCACATTGTAATTGTTATTAAATATCTAAATACTGACACAACATTATTGAAGAGTTTTTACCAGCTGCTACAGCCGTAGGGCCTGATCCACAGACCACTGATTTCTTTCGTTTTGCGGCAGTCGTACAGGACTCAAGAAGAACCAATTATTATTTTCACTGCAGATGTTCCACAGGTCACGGAACCAACACCTGCAAGTGCCATTATTATTCTGAACAGGGAGGCAGCCCCATTCCAGCATTATGAACTGGTTTGAGAAAATTACTGACTTTTTTCAGTTCAGCAGCTGAACCAAAATGTTAATAAAGAAACAAAGATCAGAATGAGGAATATGTAAAATTTGCAGGTGTTTCTTTTAGGTTAAATAAGCTTTGTTCACATAAATCATCCCATCTGACCCAAAGAAAAAACATTTTTTTTCTTGCATTTATAAAAAGAATGATGAGAGGCTCCATACACAGATCTGTTCCTACACACCCAGATTTGTCCCCCTCCAATAGTACCTCACACAGCAGGTAGAGAAGGTGGGAAAAGGAAAATTTAAACCTGTATCTGCCATTTAAGGGCAGTGGAGACTTCCCTGGAGTCAGCCAGCCCAAAGGGGTTGGGGACAGCTGTATATCTGGGGGCAAAATGCCTTGGGCGAGACAGTTGTTTCCCTGGTTCTTCCCCTTCCTGCAGCAGCTTTCCAGGCAATCACGTGAATAAAAGCCTTTGTAAGGAGAAAGGAGAGAGGGTCATGAAGACAAACTGGAGAGGACGCTGCCAGCGAGCGCCACGCTGACAAATCCATCCTCAGAAAGCAGCTGGGCCCCATTGTGCTGGGTGAATGACAAGGCTCTGCCGGGATGTCACACTGACCCAAAGCATTGCTGCTGTGTCCAGTTGACCAATAAATCATGTCTTGTTCAGGGACACTCTTGCAAATAGCAGGGTAATCGCTGCTTGATGGCTAAACACTCCCTAATGGGTGACGTTTCATTTGGAGTGGATGTGAGCCTCCGATCCTTCGGGATGAGCATTTTTCAGTCCCACAAATGGGAAGAGCTTCTGAGTGAATGGAGCCAAGAGCATCCTGCAGCATCCTCCCTCTGTACCGGGGAGAACTGTCACCAACAATTAATCATGGTGGTGGTTTTTTTTCCCTCTAAAGAACTATTTGGGCCAAATTTATGAACAGTTCTGGGATGACTGCTTACTGCAGGGGGGTTGGACTGGATGATCTTTAAAGGTCCCATCCAACCCAGACTATTCCATGATTCTATGACTGAATTACTTTGAGAAGAGAATTTACAACTTCCTTCTCAGAAACTGCTGAGGTCTCTCTGTTAATCACTATTAGCAGCTCTGAGGATTCTTTGGGCAGGTGAAGACCATGTAAAAGAGAGACAAGTGAGACAAAACATTTCCCAAGCAAATATATAATTAGGGATTAGAGAGACTGATCCTACTGCATAGTGTAATTAGGAGATTGTGGTGTGGCATTGGGCTGGGTTAGACTCAACAAAAAAAATCTCTATCCTGCTAGATAAAACCTTTCAGGTTTTGAAATGGAAACCTGTAAGCAAAAGGTCTTCTCTGTCTTAAACCCATGTTCTACAGTAGCCTCACGCTGTTGAGACTTGCATGTTGAGGAGTGAATGGAAACTTGTGTGGTCTCCAGTGTTAGAGGCAGAGAAACCGCTGGTGGGAGGTGACCACCAGCTCTGTCTGCTGCTTCCCCTTCCCTGCAGGGAAACTGGTCCCAGCTGAGCCTCCTCTGGTGTCCGCAGCCCTCCCTGGCCAAGCCTTCTTCTCAGCCCCTCCTGGATGTCAGCAGCACAGGGCAGTGGGCTTGAGGACCCCCTGCTCTGGCTTCTGGACAGGTTCCTGCTGGGATCTCCCCTAGGGTTTGGGAAGAGGCCTGAAGGGCACCTGTCACCCCCCCAGCCTTGGGCATCACGTGGGAGGACAGAACCACTCCCTTATGTGGTGAGTGGGGCTGAGGAAGATGCTCTGTGAGCTGGTGGGCAAGGAGAGAGGAGGAAACCCACATGTGCACAGTTCTGGTACCGCAGAGCTCTGCATCAGCCAAGCCAGCCCCTAAATCAAATGAATACATATAAAATTGTGTGAGTCAGATACATGGATTACATTTCCTTACCTTCTACCCTAAAGCATTTTTAAAATCAATAACTCAAAAAAAATAATTAAATTGTACCTCTAAATGGACCACCAGCAGGATGGGCTTGGTGTGCTCTTGGTACATTAGCTGATTAATTCCTGCTAAGAGTCAATAAAAGACTCCAGTGAAGCATCCCCCTAATCAAGCAGTAAGACCAGGGCTGCCATTCAACCGCAGTGGTTTTTGTGGGGCCCAGAGCAGTAGATCCTCCGAGGAGAAGAGGGGAGCGGGGAAGCGCACTGCCCACCCACAGCTCTGAGCACTTTGCCTTGGGTGTCTTTGTCACTTACTGTGGTTGCAGCAGCAAGGCTGCCCAGTGCCCACAGCATCTTCTTCTCTCCCCGTACCACTTTTTTCTATTATCTAGTATTAGTTCTTCAGCACAGGAGCCACCTTTTTACTGTGTTATATCTACTACTTGTTCATGGCAGTATAGATTGTAAATGCAAACAGTTCTGAGCACTTCACTCATTATATATTCTCCAGCACACAGATGGATAATAAAATAATAATCTGCATTTTATTGTCAGTTAACAAGAATAAATTCATGTATGAAATGCATGTGACAAAGACCCAGTGTGAGAAGGCCCTGCAGCATCTGCAGATCAATTTCCTGTTTCTGATGCTCAAAAATCAATGTATAGTAAAGTTTCAACAGCCTTCACATATAGTGCCAGATAATAAGAGAAGCTCTTGACCAAATCAAAGGCTTCATTTATGTTTGGGAGCATTGATTTTTAACGAGGTCATTTGTCTTTCTCTTGCTGTGCAATCACAGAATGAAAAATTGCAGGATTTACAGAAAATAGATACTCATCAGCACATCATCTTGTCAGACTGTGGTTTGTCTGGAGACAAATGACTGTCAGATCTCCTCAGCCTAGGCAGCTAAACTGAACACTGTCTGCAGTCTAGGGATTTTGCTCAATTTCCCAGCACTCACACCAAGCCAAATGGTCAGAGTACTAAAATGAAGATATTTAAACATGTGATTTTGATAAAAAATTATTCCAGAGCAAGTGTTTGGATCCTCAGATCCATTCTCTTTTAAGGTATCATTTGAAATTGTTTTGCAATTTTATCTATAATACGAACTAAATCTTTGTGATACACCGTAGGCTTGTCTAGTAGGTCAGGATTATTGACCCCTTGAGTACGTTACTTAGCCTTTTGCTCTCTGACAACTCCATTAAAAAGTTATTTGAAGTTGTAAGTAAAGAAGTAAAGGAAGATTTGGAACTATAAAAGGTAATCTGTATACTTCTGTAAAAGCACCTATCTGGGGGATATTAAATGACTGCAATGTACAGTCAGGAATAAAAGGTAACACCACAAACTGGAGCTGTCATTTCATCTCCCATTAAGAGATTAATTAATTTTCCTTTGACAGTGATAGCAGTTGAGCTTCAACATGACGACACATGATACAAATGCATAAAAGCTTCTTTTAAAAATGCATATTGATAGTAATCTGCCTGGGATCCTACGAAGTGCAGTGGATTTTTTTCCCCACACATGGTCCAGCAGGACCATTAGGTGGTTCATAAGAGGGTGCAGAAAGACTCAGGAGCTCCTAAAATTGCAGTGCATCTCTATTTCCAGAGTGGGTTTTTTTTGTTTCTGTAAGATGTTGAAGATCTTACTGCTCATAAAATACCTGCTTGCTTAGGAGAATTCTAAATGTGAGTCTTCTTACTTGTGTTTGGGATTAATTAACTGTTGGGAGGAAAAAAAAGTCTTCTATAGCTAACGAAATTACCTCAAAAGAGCTGTATTTAAAAGGAAACCTACCACCTGTGTGACAGCTTAGTTCTGAGTAATAATCTTGTTGTCGCTGCACAGCACTTGCTTTGGGGTTCACCCAGAGCCCCGGGGGCACCTTGTTCCCCCAACACCCCCAAAGATGCCACCTGCGCTGCAGTGAGCCCCAGCTCAGCCACTCAATCCAAGGGGCCTGACCTTCTTTCCAGGCACTGGGATGGGTTCCCCTGGCAGCCCACCCCACTTTTCCAGCAGATGGCAACAACCCATAATGGGTGAGCGGGAGGAGCGAGGGAGGCTGGGCACGGGTGGGGCAGGAGCCTCCCCAGCAGCTCCACCAAATCTCGATGGTGGAGAAAGAGGGGAAAAGCAGGGAAGAGAGAACAAGGCAATGAATAATAGATTACTAAAATCCAGCCAGCTAGCAAGTGTATACACAGTAAGAGTGCATAATTCATCTGTAATTGCTTGGAGGGTGGGATTTTAAATAAGGAAGAGAGATGGATTGCACATTCCCCGTGTTGCTCTTTTTTAAAGTTTTCCAGCAGTGGAAATGTGGTTTTGTTTACCCATCTTGGCCTTAGAGCCCAAAGGTGACCCAGCTACTGTCCTGCCATCTGCCAGGTGATGCGGCTGCTCACACACGGGGTGCCAAGGCATGACCAAAGCATGACCTAAAAATGACTGTAGTACTGCAGGCAAAAAGTGGTGAGCGTAGAGGATGCACCTGTAAAAAGACATGGACAAAATCCTGGTTCTGTTTTGTGACTGATTGTTAATCTTTGTAAACCATCGAATTTATGTGAGGTTGGCATTTGTCACAGCGAATGGAAACCTTTTTAACTTTCTTGTGTTTCTCCAAAATAAACAAGAGAACAGGAAAGAACAACATGGGTTGGCTTACCTGGAGTCTATAAAGGATGTTTCTCTGGGAATAGAGCATGTTTGTGTCTAGAAGTGATAAACTGCATTTGTCAAGATTAAACACCTCAATATTCTTATTGACACTACAGAAAGCAACATAAATATAGACGCACGCTCTCAGCTTAGAGGTCTGTGCCAACATCCCATCTCTGAAAGTCAAAACAATCAGACTCTTCTGGAGGAACAGCAAATGAGACAAGGAGCCTGGTCTCCTATTCACCACAGGGAGGTACAAAACACTGTTCTACACTGTAAAACCTGAGTGTTTAAAACCACCACGGCCACCTGCGTAAAGCTCCTTTTGTTTTCCCATCTTGCCGCACTCTTAGTCTCAGTGAGAGACTTTGGCAACAAGTTCCACCTTCTGGTTGTGTGAAAGTCTTTCTCAGTTTCTCCTTTGTAACATTTCAGTACCACTGAATGTTCCCTTCGTCTTTCTTTTCTTTTTATGAAAGAGCACACTTAGAAACTTTTGATCTGCTTTCTCCTGACCATGATGTTATATTTTTTTCTTATAGTGTTTCTTTGTACTGGTCTCTTCCAAGGATAAATTTTTCCAATCTCTTAAAAAAGGCATAGTAAAGTGGGAAGAATGGGTAATGCTCACTCATACAACATGCAGAAAAATACTGAGGTACTCTTGTAAGAAAAGGCTGTTCTTCTGTTTTTATGTCTACTGTGCCCTCTTCCAAGAAGCAAACTAAACGGGCTGACAGAGAGAATTGTTTTGGGTAGGTATGTGACTGAGATCCTAATACTAATGTAATTGCAGGAGCAATAGTTGAAGACCTGTATCTGTTAAAAATCAGTGACTGTTTATTATTTATCCACCACTGTATCGGCAGACTTGTTTTATCTTCTGGCATGACAGCTCCTCGGCTTCCACAGCAACAACCTGTTTCCTGCTTGTTTTTGAAATACTGTATGTTCAGC
This sequence comes from Mesitornis unicolor, assembly GCF_000695765.1. Classification (NCBI taxonomy): domain Eukaryota; kingdom Metazoa; phylum Chordata; class Aves; order Mesitornithiformes; family Mesitornithidae; genus Mesitornis; species Mesitornis unicolor. Next base: position 9,253 of record NW_010180363.1, on the reverse strand, counting down.
ACCTAATGAGACACGGAGTTTGTGGCATGCGTGGAGTACATGGCCCAGATGACCAGCTCTGCTTTTAGTTTACTACTCTGTAATGACGAAGCCGATGCAGGGAGGTGAGCGCTAGGGCACTGATCAGTGCCAGATGGGCTGGCACAGAAAACTGCAGTTTGAGAGACCTGCTCAGAAGTAACTGTCTTGAGCTTTATTTCCTGACCAAGAGGCAAGATGCCTATAGACACTGTGTTTCTTCAAATGATAACTTATTAATGCACTAAACAATTTCCATTAGCCAAGAGTAGGAATGGTTGATATATTTCCCAGGGAATAGTAAAATCACAACAGATATGGTCTCATTCATTCAAAAACTTCATGGATTTGATGTGAATTCATTTGAACAATGCTGCCTAGGGAGAGCAAAGGAAAAGCAGTGTCACTGTATTCCCATCACGGAGCTGGGGGAGGGGGCTGTGTCCCTTTGAACATTCACTCGCAGCAGGAAAGATGCAGGTTCAGTGTCTGCTTGAGGGGATTTAAGCCCCCTCCACCACCTCTTTCTCAGTCCTTCATCACTAAATATTCTGGGGTGCTTGCAATCCTGTTGCTGCTGTTCCCCTTAGCATTAATAATTAAATCTCAGCTGGCAGAGGGACTGAGCTTCACATATCTTCCATCCTCGAGAAGTGCTTCAGGCTGAGAAGCATTCATGTCCTTTGTTGAAATGACTACTCATATATTTTCCACACCCTGGACTGGTGCCAGCCAGAGGGACTGAAGGTGCCCCACTTTAGAGTGACTGTCTCACGGTTAGGATGTTAATCTGGAGAAGATGGTAAACACGATTTTAAATCCAGTTTCTGCTTCATTTGAACTAAATGACAAGGTCTTTGTTTGGTCATAAAAACTCTCACATTGAAATTTGTTTTGATCCAAGTCAGGGCCTGTTTTTAATTTTGTTTCCCCCCTTGCTTTTTTTAGCCTGAGAACTCTCCCTCCCTTTTCAGTAATTGGAAGCATAATAACAAAACTCTGAGCCAGTGAACACCTCTCACTTGGCTTTGGAGTTTATTAATCCCTAAGGTATAGCTATTATTTCATAATTGGAAGCACCTTCTAGGTATTCTTCTATCAGTAGTTTAATAGATACTTGGAGCTCTGCTGTTACTTCCTTGTGAACCTGCCTTGGTGTTAACAGCTTTTCTCTTGGCTCAGCTGTTCGCAGCAGCTCTGGGGCTCCTCCCTGCCAGGACATAGTTTCATCCTGACCGAAACCAGCATCCTACACAGCATCGCTGTGTCGCTAGGGCAGACAGGTGCTGCACCATATTTCTTCCCACTCTGCAGGAAGAGATCATGACCTCAGCTATGTAAAACGACGGATGGAACACGCATATTATGTACTGCTAAAGTCATGACCTAGTATGCACAAGGCTTCTAGACTTTCTAATTAGGACTGAGCTAATTAAAACTAGCTAAAATGTCCATATATTGGACATGGTTTTATTTCATGGGCTTCAAAAGAGATATAAGCCTCTCTCCCTTCCAAAAATGTTTATATTTGCCATCAACACTTTAACTAAAAGGTTTAGCATTTATTAACTTGAAACCTGAGTTTTCAAATGCAGTCTGTGATTACATGAATCAATGGTTTTGATGGAAATAAGAGAGTTTGGGGATTGGCTTATTGAGAGCAATAAAGGTAAGAAGTTTTCACAAGCCCTTTGGAGAGCGCCAGCACTTTGAATGACTGAGGTTGGGGGTGAAGGAAATAGACCACAGCCATGGTGAAGAGGTGGAGTGCAGTGTCACAGATAACAGAGGATTTCTTCCCCCCCCCCTTTCTCTGTCACAGAGCAACTGTAAAGTCAGGCTATGATCTAGCCCAAGTGTCCCAGGGCACCCTTCACATCAGCTTGGGGTGTAAATCTGTGCTGATCTGGCCAAAATGCTAAAAAATTCCATTCTTTGGAGGTCCGACACATTCATTTTACTATTTTAAAAACACATACAAATAGTGAAGACCCAGCCAATTCCTTTTTATGAGTTCATCCCATGGTTTGCTCTGTAGTGAAAAACTTGAATTACTCATTTCTGGCCAGAAGCAGCTGAGACAGCAGAGCTAACGGCAGCACTGACTGCATCACCTACAGCATTATTGCTACGCCAGCCTTGAAGCAATGAAATACTTTGTAAGGGTTTATTTTCCCTTTTCAATGGAAAACAATTGGGCAACCAGAAAGAGCAAGGAAAATCAGCAGAGAAACTTGCAGGAAAGCAAACACAAGACAAAATGTGGACTCGGATTCCTGAAGATATCTCTATTTGAAGAAGGAGCAACAGGATTGGAAAGGGTTTGGTCCCTGAACTCCAGTGACTCCTTGGGAATGGCTATGATATGCTGAAATTACTAAGAACTCTGAGCCAGCACATAGTTTCCTTCATACCAGCCTACTCAGGGACTTGAAATAACTTTTTTGTCAGAAGCAAAGCTCAGAACTGAAAGAAAGAAACACAGCATGTCATGGAAATGTCATGACCTTCTACCTGACTCCTGCAGCAGCCATTGGCACAGAAGGTTTGTTTTCTCTTTTATGAAGCAGAATTAAATAGGGAAGAGTTGGTGCAGGGGCTATAACGGAACAGAGGAACTGGAGAAGGAAGAATAAGAGGTGACATCTGTACAAGTAAACGAAACATGGTCCCAGGCACTGGAACTCGATCATCTATACTGTGAGACTGTTACAACAGTCCTTCCCATGGTTTTGGTCAGAGGCTAGCTTGCAGTCTCCCACACACGTCCTGCGATGAGACCTTTCCCGATAGGTGGTTTAGATGTGAACACCAGCTTTTGAAGAGTACGAGTGTTCAATAATATGGCTGTGGGCCCTTCCAAGATGGTTGGCTTCACTGTCCAAGAGATGCTCAGGCCTGCTTAATTCACTGGTACAGGCACAGCGCTAGAGAATTCAGAGACCTTCATATCCTCCTTCCTTTCACATAAGTAACCAAGTCACATCTTTTCTCTAAATGTATCTAACAGCATCTTGAAATGAGTTACTCTTTTCCTCATTCATGAATGGCTCTCTCTGAAGCCATTCAAAATCTTCACACTCCTGATGGCAAGAAGCCTGGTTTCTGGGTTTTGTTTTTGTTGTTTTTGTTTTTTAAAAAAGGCCAATTTGCATCCATTTTATTTGGAGAGAAAAGCTTCTGCTGGTGTTTTCCCCGGGATATTTAAACAGAGGAATTAAAATCCTTCTTTACCCTCATTGCGTTCAACTAAATATGAGAGTATGAAACCTCACAGAAGATGGAGTGCACCGCTTACATATTTCAGATAGTCTCTTCCATGCTGAATGCTAAAAAAGTCTATTTTACCCTTGCTATTCTGCTTATTTCTAGAATGGGTAGAAAGCACCTCCTAATTTCCAACTCACATCTATTCATTGCTCAAATAGGAGAGCCACCCTGCACATACAGTATTTCATACAGTAGCAGCTTGCCCAGTCAGAGAGGCAGCCCTGGGCAGTAAAGCTGTGCTCGTATGACTAAATAAAGCAAGCTAAGGCTGTCCTCTGGCTCTGGTAAACCATCAGCATCCATCAGCTAAAATCTTTCACCCCCAAAACCCGAAAGGATGCGTCCAAAGTGCCTGATGGAAACAATCTGTGGTCCATACCAGTTCTCAAAATGCTTGAAAATTGAGAGACTCAGTTTGGCTAAAACCATGTGCCAAAACCATGCTAGGGAGCACACTAACTAATTTAACAGGGTGGGTGGCCCCATTTGTTTACCAGCACAGCCATAGCCTTAGCCTGTGACTTGCGAGGATGTTTACTGAGTTGAATATCACAGTTACCAGATGAAATACTTTTCTGAATCACTGAGACCCATAGAGTCAATCTACTTCCATTAGGATTGCTCCCTAGCTCTGTTTTCTTCAAGATCAATCTCACGGTGACCGAGCAACATCTTTAAGAGAAAATATCATGCTTATAGAACAAAAAAACTTGGAGAAAAAAATGAAATATAACACACACGTCTACTTTTCTGAGGATAGTACGATTACATTCACTTCAGGCAGCTGAACAATAAAACTCTAAGTCACTCTTTTTTTTTTCTCATGAATTGGTCTAATTCTTTTTGAAGATGAAAACTTTTGGCATTCACCAATTCCAGTAGCAGTGATTTCCACTGTTTAACTACATCAGCAGACTCTGCAGTTGTTCTGATCACATACAGATGCCTGCTTTAAGATGAGATGAATTATTCTCCAGACTCATTTGATTGTAAGAAATACAACTCCACTGATTCCCAAGGGAGCTTAGACATTTACCTTTGATGTAGGTACATACTAATAGAACATGCAAAAAACTTGAGCAGGATGAACCTCTCCCCTGACTTTTAGCTATGCTTGCTAAGCTGCGATGAATCTCATCTGGTCTATTAATTTCTGTTGTTCCTCAGAAACAGCACTCAGTGTAAACTGTACAGCCTCATATAACTTCACTTTGACCATCCACAGGGAACTTTATTGGACCTTGAGAAGCCTCTGTGGTTGCATGGGATTAGCACATGCAGTAGCAGTTTGAACTTCCAGTTTCAGAGTGTGCGGAAGCGAGCATGCTGCTCGCTGAGCCATGCCAGGCCTTTGCACTGCAGCGAATTCTGAACTTGGGTCATCTGGGGAACCAGAAACTCCCTTGTGTATCTTCTTAAAGCCTGAATTTTGTGCAGCTTAATAAAAGAACTTCATTATGAATAAAACATTTAACATACAAAGTTTTATTTCATTCTTTTTGCACAGCTATGTAATGTCTTTATATTTTTTTTATTCTGCTTATCAGTGGTTCATAAGCACAATCTCTTCCCTTTCATTAGACAAAAAATAAGCTACTTAGAAATTAAAGACACTGGTGCAAGACCCTCATTGATTCTCCAAGGTATAAAGGGACATTTATATTGTGCTTTTTGAATATCACTACCTTTCATTATAGGTCTATCCCAGGAAAGGGATATTGTATTTAAAAGATTAATTGTGCCTTTTGTATGTTTTGTCTGTTAGCTCAAACCATAGCTGGATCAAGACACGACTCTCTGTGCAGAGCTGACTTAGATTTAGCTTAGGCAAAGGTCTTAAGTCAAGGTAACACAAAGAAATGTCCTCCTTCGCCCATTTTCTGCTTCAGCGATTCTGTCAGAAAATGATTCAGTGCCTTTCTCTGCTGTTAATTCTCTGCTGTGACTCAGAGGTATCTTTCATGCTCAGCTTCGAAGTGATACATTTTAGAGTCCTGTGCTCAAGAAGAGAAAAGCGATAAACAATTCAGCTTTGCAGGTAACGAGCCTGATCTTGGCAAGAGCAGAATTAAAGGATCTGTTTGACCAAAACAAATCTCACTTTGTTCTTTGGTAATGTTGACTATCAGATAGTTGTAAAAAACTGTTCTCTACTTGCAAACTGAGACTGCTAATACAAACAATAGGTGCATTTGAATTTTTGTCACAGCCTCTCAGAGAGCGGTACAAATACAGAACACCACAATGACCATGTGGCCAGCGAACAGAGCAAAGGAAAAAAGCATGCATTGACCACAGTCTTTTCTGGCTAATACGATTTACAAAAATAATCTGCCGGCAAGATGGAAAAATCTTACAAATTCCTCCCCCATTTTTCACCGTCAAACAAATTATTTTCTCTGAACTGCAGATAAAAGTTCCTCCTTAAGGCAGAGAACATTCCTTTGTAGTGTCATGGTGAAAGAAGTTCTTCACTGAACTTCTGAAAAATCTGGGTTCCTTTTTCTACATTCTTTACTCTTTGTTCCCTTTTCAATTGATTTTCCTTATACTGCACAGTTATCTAAATAAAAATGGCTCATCTGTTAGTTGAGTCAGGAGATGGGGAGTAAATTACAAAAAAGCCCACAGTATCTGCACTTTGTTAAGAAGTGCTTTTGTAGTGAGGAAGAACAGAAAGGAGGAATTGATTGTATGTACATGTGTAGGTGGTGAAAGTATTTTTAGATGGAGGTGAGAGGCTAGAAGCTGTCAAAAAACTGAGACTAGGAGCAGTGTAGACAGAAGATCCCCCAGGTAATGTGCTTTATATCAGGCAAGTTGAACCATTTAATGGAATGTACTTGTAAGTAGTATTTGAAGTAAAATAAAAATATTTTCTATTTCTATCAGAACTGCTTGCTTAATTAAGTGCATTTGGTCTAAATTCAGAATGGAATATCACTACTGAAGTTATAAGAACAGACACAGAGAAAAAGCCTCTGAAAAAAAAGGGAGTGAAAACCCAAGGAAACAGCAAAAGGAACACGGAGGATATTTGCAGTATCTGCCTGTTAGATGTGAGAAAGATTTTTCTATTTGCCTTCTCAGTCACTTCCGAAAGAAAGAAAGAATCAACATAATGAGATTAGTCTGTTTGGTAAGGGGGGGTGGCAAACAAGGAATAAACAGGCCAGATTTAATACCGATCACGTTTTAAGCAGCACATTTCTGTTGGTTACCTAACATCAGTCCTGGCATTATGAGTAACAGGACAGCAATGCCCAAGCTCAGATATGCATTTCAAACTCATTAAAACATGACACGCAGCTAGAATTACTGCGACAGAGGCATAAAATAATAGACAGCTGAACCTGTAGAGATTTGAAATTTTCTCGGAAGCAAAAACATAGCAAAAAAAAAATGAAATGGGAATTTGCCCTTCAAATTTAAAAGGCTTGAATTTTATACACACGACCCTGGTATTTCAGAACTTTGAGTCTAAGGTGAGAAATCATCCTTTCTATGTCTAATGCAAACACCAAAAATTCATTTTTCTAAGACTGGATTTACAGAACTATGAAACTTGTTTTCTATGGATTCGTGTTTTATGACCGATTTTAAGTATTGAGTCAAATTTTTCACCACAATTGTGCCATTTATAACATCACTTTCTTATGTGGCTTCTCCTGCACCTCTATATGACTGCCTGCTTTCAAGAAACTCGTGGGAGCTTAATTACCTTTGAGACAACTCCCTTTTGGCAAACATGGTTAAATTTGGACAAAGGTTTTGAAAGTTTGGCAAAACAGGACAGACAGACCTAGTTCAAACACTGACTTTTCATAAGGAATCAATTTAGAGGCCAATGTCTTTGTGTGTGAGTTATGAGATAAACCATTCAGAACACAATAGATACCTGAATTAAGGGGCCCATAGGTTCTACCATAGCTCACATAAATGACATAGAGCACTCGTAGTTTGCAATTCTTTCAATCTGAGATCCATAAGGTCACAACGTGTACTGGATCTTTCCACCTAACGTACAGATGCAGTTCCACCTGAGGTGTCACTATGACAGCCATCCTACATCTCCAGGAAAAGCAAGTCATGCAAACTGTGGCTCTTTCTGCTCCAGTGAAGTGATAGAGAAACCCTTCATAGGCTGAATATGCAGCAGATGCTAAAATTGGAACTTGGACTGGACAGTTTATTTGTAATGTGGAATTTCTCATGATTGCACTTGGGCAGGGACTCAAAATTACATCTCTTCTGGCACCTTCAGCTCTGTTATGCATGTTGATGTTATGTGGGACCATTGGTTCAACACTGACTCAGAGGGAAGAGTGCCTCAGACTGAATCACTAATGTCGTATCCTGCAGCACTCTAGTGAAGTCTTGGCAGTATGGAAGGGTAATTACAATGTGGTTACTATGACTGATTTCTGAGATGCTTTTATGTATACCTCAGGCATGCCAGTAGGTAAAATGCAGTCAGCTTGCTCAGAAATGCTCAAATGTCCTAAGTATATTATTTTCTACCACAAAACTAGGCATAAAGATAGAATCCTACTAGACAAAAACATCCAGCTGAACACCATACCCTGAATGACTCTTTTTCACATATATATAATTTACAAAGGAATAAGTATGAATACAAAACTACTGTCCTTTTACATATTTATTTTGCCTTTTAATGATAAGTAATGGACATCTACATACAATATATTGTTTTCCTTACAACAGAAGTACTAGTCTCTAGTCTGTTTTTCCAGACTTCAGGAATAACTGCTGGACAAGTGAGTGCAACAGTGGTATCAACCTTACATCATCAAATTTTAATAATATTTTATGGACAGACAGCCCAAAGTCAAATGATCCTTGGTGTCAGGGGACATTTTCACAAGTATTCAGGCTAAGATACACAGAAGCAAAGCTTTCAGATGTTTGCAGTTTTTAATACTTGTCTTGCATGTTGTCACATACCACCTGACACAAGGCATCAAGGAAATAACAATACTGGAAATATTAAATATGAAAATGTGCCCACATGTTCAGTTACACCCACTGATGCTTTTTATCTTTTCCTAAGATAGTCTCTGCTTCTTTCTCTTGCTTGCACTCATCTGGTTTCTTCCTATTGCCTTTCTTTCCCTTCAGCAAACCAGTTCTTCCCACCTTTTGAGGATTTTACTGTCTCTTTCTTTGTTCCCTGTGTTAAAATAATCAAGGCAAAAGTTAGGGCCAACATTACTCTTGATTGGATTAATAGAGTGCAGTTTACACATCTCAGTGTCATTGTTTCAGGATGTTTGCAAGTTCATTCAGATACTACTCTATCAGTTACAGTCAGTTCATGCTTTCAAGGTTATCTTTGCAACCATGAGGACCAGATACTATATTTTTAAAGAGAAAGGTAAGATTACTTACAATTTGAAAATGCTGTGAAGGCCACATAAATGTTCCCAAACTGGATGTTTGACAACTTTTACTAAGAGTAAGACATACCAAGCAAGTTAACTCCGAATAACTAAATAGGACTATTTCTTCTTATTTCTTTTTGGTGAGACAATTGAAAAGTTGTGGTTTCTCCAGTTATCAACTATTAAACACTCAGACCCCTGGTCACACCAAAGGAAGGGTGTGGGTTTTGTTCTCTATCTGTTCTTTTTATGGACACAGACAGGCCTAGGTATTTCATATTACCATGTGAATTAGAAAACGATCTTACCACTCGGGCAGTGGCACTGGATCACTTCAGCAGACTGCAACAAGGATGGACTGCAGAATGGATGAAGATGGACGGCAGAATGGATGGACTACCTTGTACACTCACCGATCTTAAACGATGAGCAACAGCCCCTTCGGGGACCAGTAGCACTACGCCTCAGGCTGCGGCCCCCCCGGGAGTTGCCGCTCTCGACCCAGGCCGGCCTCACCACCTGTGCTGCCCCCCACGCCGCGCCGCCAGCCCGCTGCCCGCCTG
>NW_010180362.1:2494-3746 GCF_000695765.1 Mesitornis unicolor | reverse complement strand
AAAGGCTTTACTGAAGTCAAGGTAGACCACTGGTAGTATCCACTGGAGCATGGTCATTCCCAGAGCATGGAATAGAACTCAAAATTCCAGAGTTTTGTCACTACTTTGAAACTCTTAAAAATCCCAGAAAACCATTCACAGACCATCATTTGGACCACATATGGATTAGAAATTACTAGTATCACATTCTCTGCTAGCTCAAGTGGCAGGAGTCTCATGGCAAAATATACAAATTACAGCCTTTCTGAAGACTTACATGCTATAATACAATCCCATATTATAGAAGGCTTCCTCCTATGAGAGTTGCTGCCTTTTTTAATCTAGCATGTTGAACATTTTGATTACATGCAAAGTTTTTTTTAACAGATGAGTACCAAAAACCTGATTTCAGCTTAATAAAAAATTATAGTCGCATCACAAAGATTAAAGATTATTTGATACTGTTCTCTGTGCCCTTGTGTGCAAGGTCCTCTTGCTGTATTACTGAACAAGATGGTAAAAAACAAAGTAAATAACAACACTCTATTATTTAAGTACCTTGCCATATGCACTGCAAATATTGGCAAGTGTGCTTTTAATAAGAGAGGTATTGCAGGAAAAGAAAGAGAATTATTATTGTCTTGGATAATTCAATCTCCTTCTTGTTCCTTGAAAGCAAATAATCTTCAAAAAAAACGAAAAAAACAAAAACCACAAACTTCAACAGGCAATTCACTCTTCAACAAAATTTTGGACTTGGTGTCTTGCAGTTAATGTTGCAGCAGATCTAAGTATTTACACCTGCAGTTTAAATTCACAGACACCATACTACAAATCAAGCAGTAAGTTATTTTCTAGCATAGGCATTCATGGATCCCTATTAAGGCATCTATAAAAAATAACAAAAAAAAGACAAGTTCTTGTTAGCAAATTACATAGGGAGACAGACTTTTATGAGAAAACATTTTAGAACATGCAAATCATGAGAACACTGATAGATTATTTTGAAAAATCATATCATAAAGGCCCTAAATTGGATATTCAACACAAAGGGACACATAACATATCTCCAGAGACTTCTGCAAAAATATTACTAATGAAACATGCAGGCACTAGAGACTGAAGGTAATGGAATGGCAAAAGAAGAAAATAAGAAGGTATATTATGAACAGTACATAACAAATAGTGAGGCCACGCATTACTGGATACCAAGATGATATTGGTCACTGAACACAACTGATGCCATTCTATGCTATATACCGAAAGAAACATT
>NW_010180362.1:0-2463 GCF_000695765.1 Mesitornis unicolor | reverse complement strand
AGGGAAAAATGTAACATTAACCCATATATTTACAGGACAAGTTACAGTTCTTCCAAGAATCCCTAATTCTCGCATTTCATGATTTATTTATTGCTCGATCCTGCAACTCTGAAGTTCTCTGAAGATAGTTTTTGTTGCATAATAGCAAAACATACATGCAATTGCCCTAAAATACACACATCATTTCATTTGCAGATTATATTAACCATATAAAAGAGATGCATATTAATGCAATCATACATAGCATGCATCATCTACATTTGTTTTCCTTATTGTATTAGAAACATATTCATAACCAGACAGCAAGCTTTTGAATGAGTCTAGAAAAAAATTCACATTTTGCTTTGACACTAGCTCCCCCTCCAGACCAGCCTAAGATTATAGTAATTACTTTTTATTTTAAAGTGACTCTGCAAGAAGATTTAAATACTCAAGTCAAAATATTCTTCATCTTTATTCCCTTAAATGTCAATGAACAGATTGATGACTTATTTTATTACTTGCCATGGTACATAAATTCCAAGACTGAGAAAATAATTTTATTTAAAAAAGAACCGATAGATAAAGTAGCAATTCTATACAGTTACAAAAAGACAGGAATGGACCAAAAATACTATTTTTCAGACTAATCCTATGAATGGTCTGCAATATTTGTAATATATAAACATTCCATTATACAATCAAGCCTCTGTTTGCAGTGTCAATAAAGTGATCATAAACCTCAGGTCTGAAAGCAAAAGGAAGCCCCTATGTGATTTAGTACTACCTTTACTAAATCACTTGAAGTGAATTAGCTCCATCTCTACTCCAGCAAGTATAGCAAACTTTTTCCCTTGTTCTAATAATAGCTAGAACTAGTATCTTTCCAGTTGCTCAGCTAATGAAATTGACAAAATGTTAAACAAATGAAGACACAAGAGTAAAAGAGAAAGAAAGCTACAACTTCCAGTCTGACCCTCTGCATTTTCCAGTTGTCAAATGTCCTAGCAGCTACATCACTAAAAGAGTGAACTTGCATGATTCAACACTCCAGGTTGATTCCTACTTCTCCCTCATTATTGAGCTGCTTGCTCAGAAAATATGAATAATTAATTATACTTTCAACAGTGAAAAAAGGTTGTCTCATGATGTGTTGTTGGGAAAATATGCAAACTTTGCAATATGCTAGTTTGCCAGTTTAAGGTACATACACATATGAAACCCTAACAGATATGAGTAAAAATCTGGCATACCTCTAATAACCAGAGGAACAGACATTACTGGAAATACATCAAAGCATAGTCACCAGCTCTTAATACCTAGCTTTCTTTAATAATGGAAGGAATTGTAACAGAACTTTCTGTAAAATTACCCCAAGCAACAGCAGCACAAGTAACGTTGGTCATTTTTTTGCTTTTGCAGTTCAGACTTTTCTGAAGTTTTTGACAATTTACAGTGGAGAATTACTTAGAAAAAGGAAAAAGAATACTACTATAAAATCAAAAAACCTTTCCATGCTTAAACATTCTTTTTGAAGTATTTACTCCATTAGCTTTCAGTTAACACCTAGACATTAAAACATTGCATTTTAGAGTAGAGGGAGTATGTATATATATGTGTGGAAATGTACATGTGAATTCTGAAACATACACATTTTAGCCGACATGTATGTTTCAGTACACACACATATACAAAAAAAGTGCTAAGTGCTAATACAAGATCACAAAGTGAAGAATGTTCTGAGCATATGGTCGTATTCCACATCCATGTACACACAGCATGTGGACCAGAGTGTACCATGTGTGCATCGAGGACACAAGGGCAGCAGGTACTGCCCCAAGGAACTTACAGTCTTTCACCAAGCCAATTTTTCAGCTGATGTCTACACCCATTGGCTTTTTGGTACAACCTGCACCACAGCATGATAGTCTTTACCTATTCTTGTGGATTCAATCATGAGCTTCTGAAAGCAGAGGGTCACAGCTCAGTCTTTGGAGAGCACATAGAACACAGTGGGTACACACTTGCACACACACCTGAAAGACCTGAGCGTACATTGAGCACAAACTTGACTAGAGGAAAAAAACCAGGAGTCTTATCAGCGACAGAATCCAAGACCAAAGCAGTTATATGTGCTGAAACACAGTAAGGGCCCCCGGGGGACATCCCCCGGGCACCAGCCGATGGCTCTGCACCCTTGGAAGACAAGCACCTCCTCGAGCTACCAGGCAGCCCCAAGGCGTAAGATCCGTCCATAAAGCCCACGTTTCCCATGCACTTCTCTCTACCAAAACCAGGCGTCCCCCCGGGCGGCCTCGGTTCCTGGGACAAGGAAAGTTGGAGGCCGCTCCCCGCGCCCGGCGGCCGCAGCGCACGGGACGGCAGCAGCCGCGCTCCATCCCCTCGGCGGGGACTCCGCTTCCCGCATCGCTTCCCGGCGCAACGCCGCCGCCCGGGGCTCCCACGCACCTCCCTGGCCCGGCC
>NW_010180361.1:358-2182 GCF_000695765.1 Mesitornis unicolor | reverse complement strand
GGCTGCCCGCCGGGCTGGGAGGGCCCTGGGCAGGACGGCAGGCGGTCAGACAGGGACAGGGACGGCACCGGGTGTGCAAGAGCTGTGCGATGCCCCGCTCCTCCCAGCAGCCGTACCTTGGGCGAGGGGCTGCGCCCCAGCACGGAGAGGTTGAGCTGTGAGGATGAGGGGGTCCCGCTCTTCATCCGAGGGGTGAGGGCACCAGCGTCACCCTCCGTTTTGGCACGATAGACCTGGGCAAAGAGAGACGGAGGTGAGAGGGGTGCAGGGGGTCTGCAAAAGCACCCCTGGACGGGTGGGCAGGGCTGAGCATCCCCTCCCCATCCCTGCCCCTGCGTCGGTGCTGTCCTGGCAGGGCTGCAGCCAAGAGGAAGCTGTGGCTGGGGCGGCCGGCTGTGGGTCCACTGGGATTACCTGGAGAGGCTTGTGAGAGGAGTGGGCTTTAGCTGGGAGCGGAGGAGGGGAAGAAGGAGGAGAGACAGAGGAGCAGGAGGTCTCAAAGCCAGCCATGGCCTCCTGGTACCACTTCTCTAAGTCAAGGGCCGGGAGCCAGGCAGGGCCCCCCGGCAGCTGCTGCTCCATCTGCAGAGAGACCCCGCGTGAGAGGGGGGAAAGACAGCGAGAGGGACAGGCCACAGAGAGAGGAGTGGGAGCATCCCTGCCTGCACTGCCCCAGAACAGGGCCTGCAGACCCCCAAGGACCTTGCGTGCTCCTGACACCAGAGCTGAGGGGCACTGAGACCCCGCAGGCAAGGGGCTGCCCTCGGCTGCGTCCGCAGCTCAGCCCTTCCCCTGCATCCCCATCACCTCCCGGGGACAGCGTGGAGGCAAAAGGGGGGACAAACCTCTGCAGAGACGGAGGGAGGAGAGAGAGGTGGCAGAGGAGGAGCACAGCCGGAGGATGGAGGAGCCGGAAGGGCACAGCACAGCGGGGAAGCGGCAGGGGCATGGGAGCTGCCCAGGATGCCCGAGAGCTGCTCAACGGTCATGTACTGGGCAGAGAGAACGGAGTAAACCGGGAGAAGGGGCTCCGCGCAAGGACGAGCGGGTGCAGGGGAGCAAGAAGGCAACTCCAGCCCCCAAAAGTGCCATGGAAAGGGGTCTGGTGCTGCCCATCACCCCAGTGCCAGGTCAGGTCTGTCCCTGCCTGTTCCCCACCCCCCTCGCCTGTCACTGGCAGCCATGACCGGATGCCCCCTGCCCAAATGGGTGCCTGCTCTGCTCCAGCCCCGCTGCTGCCACCCCCGAGTCAGAGCCTGTCCGGAGCGGACAAGAAGCTCCTGGGCAAGGACACCGGGTGCCTCCAGCCTCTGCTCCCCACTCAGCCATGGCCGGACAAGACCCCGGGCCCAGAGAGAGGTGGGCTCCGAGCAGCGGGGCGCATGGGGCGGCCGCAGGGTCTGCAGTGTCCTGGGCACCCCAAGGGAGCGAACCCCGAGCACGCTCTGGAGCGGGTACCTCGTCAGCTGCGGGAGGCAGAGCAAGCAAGAAAGAGCGCTGAGCGGCAGCAGGGGCAGCGGCAGAAGCTTTAGTGTCCAGGCTGGGGCCGTGCGCATTGCGGCAGAACCTGAAAACGTCAGACAGCCTCATGTACTCCTAGAAACCCACGCGGAGGAAAGGAGGAGAGTTAGAGCCATGCGCTGGCAAAGCGGGAGCAGATCTCCCCGCGCCCGCCTGCCCAGCTCGAACCTGGCCTCCCTGCCCACAGCTGCACGGTGCACGGGGGTGCCCGTGCGGGGAGTGGGGTGCCCATGGAGGAAGCAGGGTGCCCATGGAGGGAGCAAGGTGCTGAGTGGGGCCAGGTGTCCCAGCACACCCTGTCCT
>NW_010180361.1:0-315 GCF_000695765.1 Mesitornis unicolor | reverse complement strand
CTCAGGGTCCCCCCGGGGTCCCTTGCCACAAGCCCTCCCTGGTGCGACAGCACCGAGAGCTGCTCCGAGAGCTTAAAATCCATCTCTTCACCCATTCTGAACCACACATGCTACAAGCTGGGGGTTTGCTTTTGGTTCTGGGGGAAACCAGAGTAGCAGGACCCTAAAGGGCACTGTCAGGAGGTGCCCAGCCGGCAAGCAGCAAGCGAAGGGGAAGCGCAGAGATTAAAACCGGGTGCCGTTAGTCCGCGTACGGGGTCCGCGGTGGGCAAGCAAGCAAGCAGGTGTGGTTACTGCCGTTACCTCGTGTGCCTT
>NW_010180360.1:726-4058 GCF_000695765.1 Mesitornis unicolor | reverse complement strand
CCTGGCAGCTTTCCAGCCACTCGTCCCCAGGAAATCATTGCAAATAATTATTTTTATGATTAGGTATGAAAAAAACAGTTGAGCTATTTGATTTAATCACAGTTTTGGCTGTTATCCAACATTACTGTTACATACAGAACTGTTCTTTCATCACACTTTTATATAGGTTATTCTAATATCTGCTCTTTGTGTCTGCTTCTATGTAATGAAGTAATCTTTTAATCTGAAATCATACTTGGCACTTTCATCTCTCCTCACCACAGTTGTCATTATATAAGCACCCTTTGCAATTTGAGCTCTAACTCACTCCCTACCACACTGCTGTCAGAGGTCTGTTCTTATTCCTCTCCTTTCAAATCAAATGGACCAATGACACTAAGGCAAATTTCTCCACTGTTTTACAGTACTCCAAATGCCTGTTTGGAATACAACCAAAATTCCTCAGTGAAGTGGTAGAACTAGAAGGAATCAAGTATCTAGCAACCTGACAACTCTTAGTAGACATTGGTAAGAATCTGAATTTCTATTAATATCAGTACTTTCTTGTTCCCATTCAAAATGTAGTACTAATGCACCACAGCAACTGAAATACATCCTCATCCATTGTAAGAATTAAAGCAACTGTAAAAGTATAATTAATCCAAATGAACATAATTGCAATAGCTGTTCTAATGCTGCAGTTTTAAACCATGTAACAAATCCAGTAGCTTACCTGCAATCCATGCTTTGCATCAACAACAGATACAATACCTAAAAGAGAACATTAAAATAGAGATGTGCTGAGAGCAGCTAACAATTTAACAACTTGTAAACTTCCTCTACAATTAGTGAAGCAACGGTGTCATACCATTTAAAAGTGCTTATAATACTTGTGAATCCGAACATTAGACCTGCCACCTAATTAGTTTCTTACTTGTTACGCATATCTGTGGTAAAAAATTTCTACCAAACCAGGCAACAAATTCTCACAAAGTGGGTACGTCTCCTCCTTCTTCCGCAAGAGCAAATTGGCAGAGGTGCATTTTTACAAGTTACTGAAACAAATTAAGGGGACTGACTGAGGTAAAAGGTTATTCTGTCTGTAAGTGACCAGGTATCTGCAATTCTCTGACAGAAACATAGGAAGCTGTTTCCTATTCAACTGAATGTTTACTTGTCCAGCTGGGTATTTTACAGACGACTAAAGTGTTAGCATATTTCTTTTAGGCCAAAAAGTAAGGGGTTTTTCCTATATTAAAAAAGAAGCCAACATTCAACATGCTCTTTAACTACATATAGTAATGATTTGTATTACAGTAAACTCAGACTTTTAATGGAACACAGCAAATACTAGAGCTAACAAGAGCACAATACGCAAAGGCAGAAAACAAAAAGCAGGAGAGTCCAGATGTTAAAGAGTTTAGAAAAAATGAAACCATTTAGGAAATACTGCATTAGGAAAAAAAATGAGAAATGTAATATCATTCCTAATATTGTTGTATAATATTTAAGTCACGAGAGATCCCCCTCACCCCTTACACTGCAACCAAGATCTCTCCATATCTGATCCTTTAGCAAAATATTATGCAACTTTTGCTGTATTTAGCAAGACTGTAACAGCTCATCAAGTAAATAAACAAGCATCAGAATAAGCAAGTGGATGTCTGTAGTCAAACTTGGGGGTGTGAGAACCAAGATCATGTATTTACAAACATTTTCTGAAACCTTGCCTTAAATAATAAGGGTACATTACATTAAATACAGATACGGAATGCCAATACATTGAAAAACAAGCTTGCACTTCTTACCATCAAGATATATGTCACATCCCAGCTCAGAATCAACCCAGAA
The DNA here is from genome assembly GCF_000695765.1 of Mesitornis unicolor. NCBI lineage: Eukaryota > Metazoa > Chordata > Aves > Mesitornithiformes > Mesitornithidae > Mesitornis > Mesitornis unicolor. The sequence goes on along the minus strand of NW_010180360.1, from coordinate 2,228 downwards.
CATGGAGGCCACAGCTCCTACGAAGTGTAGTACATTTATAGTTGCAAAATTGACGTTTCTAGTAAACTATCAATATTCAAACATTTCATAGAAAAATTCTATTTGCCGTGCTATACTTGAAGCTCTGCTCTTCCAAGCTCAAGAAAGCAATCATACGTGTCAAATATCCAACCACACATTTAATCTAACAACAGCTAACAAAAGCTTTAAAAATCTATCACAAAAAGCTTTAAAAATCTCACAACTCCAGATGCAAGTTGTCCACATTACCTTTACTCAGCAATATCAACAGCCTGTCATTACTATACTACAAGGCTTCCTTATTTCTAAAAAGATCTGTAGTCTCTCTCTTCACCTTTCAGCCACTGCTTCTAGGTCATGGCACACACACATTCACACACAAAAGAAAGGATACTAAAAAGAAAATAAAACAGTTAAATAGTGGAATTGGCAGATTTAGGAGAAACTTGTTCCCTCCTAGTGACCTTCTCTTCTTCACTGGCTTCTACAAACTCTACTATGCAGTTTCTTACATCATAAAACAACAGGATTAAGAAAGTCAAGAATAACCAATAAAGAAAATAATGTTTTCTTTCGTTATCTCAGTCTGCACAGTAAAGCTTCTGGCTTTAGACAATTTTAAGATAGATCAAGTTGAAAAATACCTAATGCAAGTTCAATTTGCAAACAGATATTGTACTGGAAGGGAAGTTTACATGGGTAAATCATGCCTGATCTATCTGTGAAGGCCATGCTTGGCCTTCTGTAAAAAAAATACTGTATTTATGGACAAGGAGAGGGTACTGCATGCCATTTACATCACCTCTAGAAAAGTTTTCAACACAGTCTTCAAAGATATACTGGCAACCAAGCTGGGACACTACCAGTCTGAAGAGAAAGACAACTAGGTAAAACTGCTTGGACAGTAAAGCTCTAAAGGTTGCACTTAATGGGTCATACCCTACCCAGAAGCCAGTAGTAAGCAGGGTACTGCAGGAGTCTGCCCTGGGACCTGTCCTGTTCAACATCTCTACTTGGCACCCAGGAGGGGACAGAATACATGTTTGTCAAGCTTGCAGAACACACCAATTCAGAAAGGAACAGCTGATACATCTAACAGTAGAGCTATCTTTCAGAAGGACCTGGCTGGGCAGGAAACTCTGGTCAATGAGAAGCTGATGAAATACAGTACGGAAAAAATGTTGAGAAATACACTTAAGAACCAAAAGTCCCTGGCAATGACCCAGGCTAGGGGCAGACTGGCTGGGGAGCAGGTCTACAGAGAAGGTCTTGGGGGTCTTTCTAGGCATCCCTGACTGTTGGAACAGAAGCATGGCTGAGTGAAGTTATTTTCCTCTATTTAGCACTTTCAAACCCACATCTGACTAGCACTCCCAGTGTCGGGATCACCCATACAGGAAAGACATCAGCATGGGATCACCAAGTCAGCTGAGGCTGGAGCCCAGGCTCTATGAGGACAGGCAGGGGGAGGGCATTTTTTC
>NW_010180360.1:0-708 GCF_000695765.1 Mesitornis unicolor | reverse complement strand
GCTAAACCTAACAGCAGCCGCCCTGGTACCAACAGGTGAGTCACTGAGAAGTCTGAGGCAAGCCATAGCAGAAGGATGGGAAACAACATTGAAGTAATAGAGGTTCAGACCATGTATATCAGAATTTTTTTTCCCCATGAAAAGGCAGGCACAGAACAGGTTGCCCAGAGAAGCTGTGTCATGTTTATCCTCAGAGGATAGAGATATATGACTGGATATCCCAAACAACCTCATCTTGTCTTAAAGCTGACTCTGCTTTGGGTAGGAGGTTGGACTAAAGACCTCCTAACATCCCTTCCAAACTGAATTATTCTATGATTATATGATTCTAGTATCTTTTACATGGTAGGCCTCATTATCCATTAAATTTCCATCTAGATGATGTGCTTCTAGAAAGACAAAACACGTAGCACTCTCTCCTCTTCATATAGTCATTTGTACTTCTTCAGAATGTAAAATGGAACACACTGAACAGATGACTCTTGAGCAAAAAGAGTATTTGGACAACTGGGACCACATTCTATCAGGGACCTGGAATATATGACCTAATACTTGTGTACTACAGATGGTCTAGGAATATGCTTCTCCCGATTTCCGATACAATGGCCCTGTAAAACAGATTCTAGCAACTGTAGGATGTGCTGTATATTTCTTTTAAAAAAACTGTAATCTATTATGAAACACAGAATCACAGAATCTCAGGAGTTG
>NW_010180359.1:17389-19002 GCF_000695765.1 Mesitornis unicolor | reverse complement strand
GATTCTGTGTGTGATTCTGTGTGTGTGATCAGAGAAGTGATGTTTTCCAGCTCTGCTGTTATCAGAGCCTGCTCCTTGGGAGTGCAGGTAGGAGGGCTGTCAGACATGTAGGGGAGAGAGATGGGGGGTATGGAAAGGCAAAGGAAAGTGAAAGGGTCTTTTACAAATAAAGAGCAAATTTTTGTGGATGTCATCTCTGCCTGTCTGCTATGGAACTCCTGAGGAACTGGGAGTTGTTTTCCATAGCTGAGCACACCCTTGCTTCCTGCTGGCTGCCCCTCTGCTGGGAGATGCTGTGCCCGACACGTCGCTGAGCTGAGGGTGCAGGGAGGGTGACGGGGGCAGTTGGGGCTGGGCACAGTGCACCCTGGGGACACACAGTGCAGGGCATGGTGCTGGGCCTTGGGAAGTGAGAGCCTTACCGGCATCCTTCCCCCTCTCATCATCTCACCACCAGTCTCTCTGCCTATAAGGCACTGGGTGGTGAGGCCTGAAGCAAACATCGAAGCAACTCTTGCCTCAGTGATGTTCTCAAACCAGAGCTCTCCCCAACCTGGGGTCAGTGAGTCCAGACTTTGCCCTGGGTCTCTGGCTTCCAGGTTGAGTGTGGGACCACAGAGGAAGGCTGAGGTAAGAGTGTGGGCATGTGTCTAATTACTCCCCCAGACGTGTGTACGCATGGCACACCATCACCGGACACAGTCCACACATCCCCACTTGCTCACCAATGACTCACAAGAGACTGGAAAAATACAATCCCACTCTGATGCTGTGATGAAGATGTGAGTGCTCTCTAGTAACACATGAGTAGCGTATGTGAGCAGCCAGTCGGGACATTCGGCATCTGACGTTGCTGAGTTGAAGACTGGGATGTTTACTGTATGACTGTGTTGAGTTCAACAGGGAATGACTCGGGGCAGACCTTCATGACATGCTCGAGGCTGTTTTGGGATGATACTCATCAGTTCTGAGGACACCAGCTCCACCTCCCTCCCCCTTCCTTCAAGCCCATCAGACGAGTGTTGGGCAATCAAAGCCCTGAATCTCAGGTACTGAGGAAACAAGGGAAATCTTGTTGCATGGTGAGACATTTCTGCTAAGAGGGATGGAATTCATCCTGATGGGTGTTTAGGTGGGAGCACTCACTGGAGGCCGACCTGTCTGGGGCACCATGATGAGGCAGTAAGTGAGCCGTTGGTGACCAGGAAACAGGCAAGGCCTTGCAGCATCTGACCTCTTCACTGGGTACTCCTGTGTGGTGGCATCCAGACACAACGCCCTGCTGCAGGGATCCTCCATAGGGGACCAGCCAGCTCCCACCTCAAAGGCTGGGAGGGGGACACCAGGTCTTTGCTCAGAGTCAGAGGGGAGAGCTGTGGAGCACACATGGGTAGTGATTCCTCTCCCCTCGGGAGGATATGGATGCTGCCAGTGCTGCCAGCTGTGTGCAGCTGGGTCACAGATGTGCTGCAGCGGGGCACACTCACAACATGCCCATGTCTTTGCTGGTTGGCTCTGGAGAGAGCCCACAAGGGTCCGAAGTTCAGGCCAGATATTCCTGGCCTCTGTGGGCCTTTCTTTGAAGGCACATCCATTGAAGGAGCCAGTGCTGG
>NW_010180359.1:1513-17358 GCF_000695765.1 Mesitornis unicolor | reverse complement strand
CTATTGCTCGCCCAGCCATGAGTTCATCAGGGGTATCCTTTATGCCTCTACACCTCAGCCCTTCACACTTGCACACTTAAGGGCTGGACAGCAAGGGGGAGATGTCTGTTCTCCTGATGTGTTGGACTGGGAGGACTGGAGAGGCAGACCCTCTACCTGATGAAGGAATGGATCCCAACCGTGATGCCCCAGGCACTGTTGGAAATCCATTTTATAGGCTGCAGTGTTTAGACAGAGTAGTTAGGAAGCTGCAGGGTGTTTCTAGGGTACAGTACTGTGACTGAGGCCTCTACACCACTGTCTTCTCATCTTGCCCCCCATATGCTGAGTCTCTGAGAGCTGCAAAAAACTTCAGGGCTGCTGAGAGCCTGAATATCAGGTCTAGAGCAGACCTCCAGCTGGGGGGCAGTGCAAGCCAGTCCCACAGGGGAGTTTGGCATCTAAACTGCTATTGAAATTAACTCACTTGTCTCTGAGGTGGGACACTGCATTATCTGGTCTGCTCAGGCCTGCTGCTGGAGGACAAGACCCACTGAGACTGGGTCCTGTTTCAAGGTAATGGTGGAAGACAAAATAATGTAGCAGAGACACTGAAGCCTACAGAGATCAAGGAAAGCTTAGAAGCAGCAGGGTCCAAAAAGTTGACACCCAAACTTAATAAACTCATGGGAAACCACAGCAAAAGACACGTTCCCAGGTCAGCTCCTGACTTTCTTGTTTTGGGTAAGGGCTTTCTATGGCTTGCCACATCACTGAGGTGCTGAGCTGTGGGCTGCTGGCTCAGAGGTGAATTTTACTCTAGCCTCAAACAGCTTATCAAGCAGCCAGTGTAAAAATTTCTCTCTTCCTCAGGATTGTGAGACCTCATCTTGAGGGGCTGCAGTCACAGGGCTGAGGGTTTGGTGGCTGTATTAGCCACCAGCAAGAATAAGCCCCTGAGTGTGACCCAAATAGCTGGTGGTGGGACCCAGGGACTGACCTGACTGATGTGTTTTGTCCTTTGGTATTCAGGTCTGTCCTGAGCATCTGAACCCACACAGTGATGAGTGAGGCAACAGGAGCCAGGGAAGGAGGCAGGAATAGCTCAGCCTAGGTTGGGGTGAACCAATAGCAGCATTTCTCCCTGCCGGGTTATTATTTAGCAAAAGGGACAGGAGCTTGCGATGCTGAAATGTCTTCCTCCCACTGTGGCCTCTCAACCTTAGGGCCAGAGGATGTGCGAAGGCTATTTGTAGCCTGAAAGTCTTGCCATAAATTGTTGTTCTGCATCATGGATGGGTGTCCAGGTGCATGACTGAGTAGGGGTGAATCTGGCTGCTGAGCCGAAGCAGTTGGTTTAGTGGTCTCTCCACTGGTTATTAGCTTGTTGCAGAGTCAAGCTGGTGTGTCGGGCTCTGAGAGCTTTGGTGAGAGCACTTGTGAGGGCAGGGGGCTTCGTTTAACCCCACAGGTGGCAAGAGCATGCCGAGAGGCTGAAATCTGCGGAGACAGCCCCATTCCTGACCCTGAAGTCTAACTGTGGTTTTCTGCCAGCACGAATGGGTCCGTGTCTGCACAGGGAGGAAGGAGAAGGGGACAGTGCGATGCTACTCCGTACGCCTCTTAAGGAGAGGACGAGACAAGCAGAGGTTTCCCCCGCGTCCGTGATGCTGGCCAGCTCCCCAGCTGCATCCTGACGCCGGGCTGGCGAGGCTGCTCTGAGTCATGGGGTGTCTGCACGCTGCGCAGCCCGGCTCTGTCCTGAGACACGCAGTGGAGACCTGCACGCCTCCATCAGCCCCTGCACGTCAACTGTCCCTGCGGCCACCCAGCCTCTGAATCACAGGGGTCGGATCCTGCCTGCCAGCGGGGGGGTTTCCCAGCACCCAGCGCAAGGGTTTGCGTGCGGAGAAGCCTCGGTGCAGGCAGCTGGAAATCGTCTCCAAGGGAACATTTCTGGACAAGCTGGGGCTGAGGATGTCCCTGAGCAGATGGAAGTCCTTGAGTGGCTTTGCTTTGTTTTGTGGGGTCAGTCCCCACAGTGAGTGCAGGGACAGAGGGTGCTGGCTGTCCTGTACCCCCTGGTGTGGTGTCTTCCACCCCAGTGCATCCTTACTTCTTCCTGCAGTTCAGGGTGTCACCAAATCACAGAATCACAAAATCACGGCATGGTAGGGACCTCTGGAGATCATCCAGTCCAGCCCCCTGCCAGAGCAGGATTCTCAAGGGAAGATCACACAGGAACACATCGAGGTGGGTTTTGAATGTCTCCAGAGAACGAGACTCCACTCTGGGCAGCCTGGTCCAGTGCTCTGGTACCCTCACAGTAAAGAAATTTTCATTATGTTTAGGTTGAACCTCCTGTGTTCCAGTTTGTGACCATTGCCCCTTGACCTGTCACTGAGCACAACCAAGAACAGTCTGGTCCCATCCTCCTGACCCCTGCCCTTTAGATATTTTTTAGCATTAATGAGATCCCCCCTCAGTCTCCTCCAAACTGAACATACCCAGCTCCCTCAGCCTTTCATCATATGGGAGATGCTCCAGTCCCCTCATCATCAGTGTCTCTACACTGGACTCCTCTCCAGTAGTTCCTTGTCCTTCTTGAACTGGGGAGCCCAGAATTGGATGCAGTATTCCTGATGTGACCTCACCAGGGCAGAGCAGAGGGGGAGAAGAACCTCCCTCAACCTCCCGTAGTCATCTCTCTCCACAGGATGGACAAGCCTTGGTGCTTCTTCCCAGGTGAAAACCTTCCTGGATGACTGAGGCTGTGTGGGGCTGTGAGGCCCTGGAAGGGGCCACCACAACCCCTTTGATGAAGTGCTGCAGGAGGGTTTTGCTTGCTGCCCTGTTCCCCCCATGACTGCTCCTTCCCCAGCCTTCTGTCTGCTCCAGCCAGCGCTGGACCCTTCCCCAGGAGATCACAGAATCTTCGGAGTTGGAAGGGGCCTCAAAAGATCATCTAGTCCAACCCCCCTGCCAGAGATGCACTGCTCAGGGGAGAAACTTCCTTCGCTTTCCCCATGCTTCCACCCAGGCACCGCATACAGAGCATGCAGCCAGTGTGGGAGATGCTGGGGTTGCAGATGAGACCTGGGAGCAGCAGGGGACTTACTAGTTTTGGCTTTCTGGGTATTTGGATGGAGCTGCACATCCCACCTCTTGAGCTGCTTCTCACTCGCTGCAGGTAGGAGGAAAGAATATTTTAGCATTGGCCACGCATAGATGCCAAACAAGCAGCCAGCAGAAAGGCAAATATTTTGGCTACCCCAACACATCTGTTTAGAAGCAGCTCAACCCCCATTTTAAACAAAATGGGGAAAAAAAAAAAACATTAATTGAAGACATGTCCTTAGGAATGCGATCCCTTGGCCAGGGCCCAGCATTGGCAGCCTTGCTGGGAGATCGTGTATCACACAGAAGAGATGACAGCCCAGGGTCTGTTGCGATCCCTCTGTGCCGCTTTTGGGTGGGTCACATGTGCCCTGCGGAAGCTGAGAGAGGCTGTGCATGGCCATGCTGACACATGGCACTCTTGCAGGGGGACATACTCTCCCAGCATCACACCTCTCCACTGCCCTCCCCACCTCCCTGCATAGCAGCATCCTTTTTCTCAGGAAGGACTCTGTCAGGGGTTGGCTGCTCCTGTCTTGCTTCATCTTTTGTGGGATCCAACCCCAGGGAATCCTAAAACAGATCAACTGTTTTCCCAGCAACCCCTGGCTGCATGTGTGGGACTTGGGTTATCAGATTGGGAACAGCTGATCCCAAGTCTGTTGACAAATCCATGAAGATTCAGCGAAGCTTAGACACCGCTCTCCTGATAGTCTCCTTTGGTTGACCCCCAGACCTTGTTAATCTCTGCTGCACTGAAAGGCAAAGCTGCAGAAACAGCTTCAGATGGGAAATTGGTGTAAGGCATGGAAGTGGGAGGTCCCTGAGCTTCCCATCCGCTCCTCCAGTGAGCTCTGCAGCCCTTCCTGAGCTCAGCTGTGTTGCTGGTACCTGGGATATTTAGGCTTAACGGATGAGTGAGGCATGCTTGAGCTGTGGTCATGCAGGTTGCACATCCCCACTGATACACTGCTGCCAGCATGCTGGCTCTTCTGTTACCCTGTGCCTGATGTGCCCCGCAGCACTGGTGTCCCCTTCCCCATCTCCTTCCATAGCGTGGAGGCAGCGCTACCTGCCCAGCTGCCCTGGTCCAGCATGTGGAGGTCTGAGGGAAGGGCTAGAGGGAGGCCTTCTTCTTCCTCTCCATCCTCCAGCAGAACAAGGCATGTGCTTAGGGGGTTGCTGGGGCCTGGGAAGGGGACTGGAGGAACCCTTAATACAGAAATGGGGGTGGGGGAGGAACTGGCAGACCCAGAGCCCATGGGATCTCCCTGCGCTGCAGCACTCTGCATGGGGTGGCTTCCCCCAGGGATGGATCCTGGCTTCCCAGCGCCAGGTCCCCCTTGGGTGATGAGGCTTGATGGTGTCACCAGGGCTCTTTTGGTGTCAGCTGGGGGGAACAGTGCTGGCTGTGCTCTGGCAGGAAGAAAGGCGATGGTTAACTGCTGTGCCGTCATTTATTCTTACACAGTCTCCTCCACTGTACACAGCAGCCGCCTCGGGGATGTAACAAGTACTAATGTTAGCGTCCCGGGTGGAGGCGATGGGGGCAGGGAGTGCTCGGAGGAAACCCTTGGCTCGTGTCAATCAGCACAACTTTTTATTTTGCAGATCACGCTGCAGAGTGCTTCCAAGTATGAACAAACCTAAACAAAGACAGCTGGCAGAGGCTCTCGTCATCTAACTCCTTCCAGATGTGCGGTCATATGCTGCAGTTTCTGACTAATGACATCCCTGAGGAAAGCCCTGGGGATGCGGCAGTGATGGGGCGGGCGAGGGGCACGCCAGAAACCTGTTGGTGGGCTGACAGCGCTGACTCCCGGGGGGCGTCTGCCTGGAGACCCTGGCTGAGGAGGGACCCTCCATCGTCCCCCCATTCCCCTTGCCATCAACAGGGCTCTGTGGGTGGCACGGGGCTGCCTCTGCCATGCTGGGCACCCGGGCAGCTGTCCACGGGTGGGTAAAGCTACTTCATCCAAGAGTGGTGTCCCGCGGAGACAGCTACTTCATGGCCTGGAAGCCAGAAAACCGCACTTAGTATGGTTGTGCTGGAGCAAATTAGCGATGTTTTCTGATAATGAATTGAGGTTGAAGCATTTACGCTGCTTCCTGCTTGGGAGCCCATTCAGGTCTCCCTGCGTGATGCTTCTTTCTGCCGCAGCGATGTCTGAGAAATCAGTTTGGGTGGGAAGATTTGTAAATCCTACCACCTCCTTCTGAAATATCTGCCCTGCACATCTCCATTTTACGTTACTACACAGCCTGGATTGTATTAGAGCTGTGCACAGTCTGCATTGGGTTTAGTTTCCTCACACCCCTGGGGGAAGGGCTGTGCTAGTTTTATAAGCTGGGGCCTGGGGGGATGCTTGGTGGCTTGGAGAGGGATCAGAAATTGGGAGAGACCAGCCCCTCTGACCCCAGGTGGGAGATCACATCCTTCCAGAGTATTGCCTCCTTCATGCTGTCTTTCAGAAACTGCAGCCAACCTGGGTCCAGGCTTACTGCCTAGGTGGAGGAGTCATTTTGGGTCTTCCCATTGTCCCTGTTCTCTCCCTCTTCCTCTACACACCTTTGTAATTAACCTCTGAACTCCAGCTAACCCCAGGATTAGCGTGTCACAGGCTATCGGTTAGGGCTCCCACCACCCCCTGTGTGTCCCAGCATCCCTGAAAAACTTGCAGGGGGGTCCAGAAAGCCAGGTTGTCCCCGAGGATGGAGGAGGCTTATAATGAATGGGGGATAGCAGGAGCCTAATGGGGGGTGAGAGCTAATCCGGGGGTCATCTGTGGCTGAAAATGATCCAGCAGCAGGGTGGAGGAGCACAAAGAGCCCAAAAAGACCAGGGCAGAGTCTGTCCAAAAGAGTAGGCTGCAGAGGGAAGGTGAAACCTGGTGGGCTTTCAGTGAAAGGTGTGAATATCTCCTCTGCCTGCAGGTGAAGGCAAAGGGTTAGTTCATGGCTAGATGCAGCGTCTCCTTGAGGACCTAGCTATGCACATGTTTTCCCTTGGGAGATTGCCCTTGGGCAAAGGGGGAACTTGCTTATAGGGTTTATTCAATTTCAGTGCTTGAGATGCACTGCAGGTCTGTCGGTGAGCTCTCTGTCCCCCTTTCAGCCTTCCTCTGCCTTGTCTAGACCTCCCTGGAGGCACATCACAGCTCCCAGGTGACCAATTTTCCAGAAGAGCCCCCAGACAAATTCACATTTAACCTAATGTAGGCAGTGCAGTGACCTCTGTCGCTTCACTTTTCCCTCAAGATGAAAACTCCCAGCCCTGATGAAGCATGCAGCAATACAGTCAATTTAGCCACCAGAGCTGCTTTTTACCTCCAAGACATCCAACTATGTAACGGACCACACAGTGGAAATAACAGAAGTAGCAATGGATTCATACTGGGAATATGACTTTAAATGTGAGGGTTGGCCCAAAGGAAAACAGAGACTTTGAGGGAAAACCTCATAGATAGTGGCCAAGACATGCAGAACAGACCCCAGTGCCAATTTCCACTTGGTGACGTGTTTGCCTATGGCCTTCAGTGGCTGCTTGCTCTAAATGCTTGCCGGCCTCTCCTTCTGGTGCATCTCCGTGCTGCTCCGAGGCACCCCTGGGGCTGGGGAGAAGGACAAACCCAGAGGCTGGAGCAATTTAATGCCACACCACCAAGGCGTTGGGGCTGAACCTGATGGGTGCTGCCTGGAGGAGAACAAACACCTGAGAAGGCACCCGGGTTTGAAGCAGTGTGGGCTGCAGCTTCCCTTCCTCCCTGGGGCAGAGAAGCAGTGCTTGGTCCTGCTTTCTTTGTGCCCCAGGGAGGGGAAGGGGAGAAGAGCTGCTCTCTGGAGGCCACCTGGAGAGCAAAGAGGTCCGCATGAGCTGGTGGTTTGTTTGCACCACTCCTTGTGACGTGGAGGTGGGAGCAAGGCTGAGCCCTGGGAGGTACAGGCAGGCTAGCAGAGGAAGTGGGCGATAAGCTCCCGTCCCCACCGCGTGATACGCTCTGTGTGTACAGGATGTCTGGTTTCCTATCGATTCAGTCCAGAGGTGGTGGGGATGGGGAGACGCAGAGACAGGCTCTGTGGTTTCTTTAATCTGATGTTTTCCCTGTCTCTTTCTTCTACTTGCAGGCGGGTTTGTGTGTGAGGCACTCAAAGTGCTGAGCTGGTGTGCTCTGCCCCAGTGCTGGCTGTGTTTGCAGGGAGGTGGGCTTTGTCCCAGGAGTGACTCAGGCTGATGAACCCACTCCTGGCCCGGCACAGGAGGACCTCGCTGGAAGGTGCCTTTGGCTCCTGGGATTTGGTCTGGCCCTGCTGCTGGTGAGCACGGTGGGACAGTTGCGTGCAGAGGGGCAGAGGAAAGGGGCTGTGTGGGCAGGATCAACGTGAAGGGCAATGTACACCAACTGGACGCAGGAATGTGGTTTCCATCTCCAGTGGCCACAGTGTCACCTCATCTGGGGTGTCCCAGCCAAACCCAGTACAATGGTGATGGCCCAAGCATGGCTCTGACATACAGCAGACTGAGCCTTGGAGGCCCCAGCCATGCATGAACCACTGTGACGTCCCTTCCTCTGGTAGCTCTGCTCCCTGCATTGGCTTTGCCTCTTTTGTCCCTGAGCTCACCCTTCAGCTCCTGCCTCTTGCCTGGGTCTCTCTCGTTCCTGGAGATCCACAGATGCTTCGCCTGCATGAAATGCCCATTTTGTCCATCAGCTGCTAGAGGGAGAAGAGACAGGGTGAATACACATAAGGACAGGACCATCCCAGGGTCTGATGCTGAATTGCCTGTTTCTCCCTGGAGGATTTCACTGGTAGGGTGATGTACTTCAGGTGTGATGGAAAATGGAGCATCACACTTGGCTGTAACAACACATCTTCTGTGAGAGATGCAAACTGTGAGTGTGGGAAACATGAAGGACTGCAGTGTGAAAGAGGTGAGGGATGTGCTAGAGTGCTCTTTCCTCTTTGCAACCTGGGGGGCATCTGCCAGAGTGGGAAGGATAAATCAGGGAGCTCTTCCCTGAGGTCGAGCAAGATTACCTGAGCATAAAGATGTCAAAAAGATGCTAGGAACGTGCTAGAGAGCAGCTCAAGTCAGAGATAGGTGGAAGCTAGTAACTAGCGCAAGAGAGCCATGATGTCCAGCGGTGGAGCAGGACTGCTGCAAGGAGGGGAGGTGCAGCATAGATGAACAGGCTGGACTTCAGGGAGCATTTCTGAGTCCATGGGACCTTATCTCCAGGAAGGGGCTGACTTTTCACTGTTTGCATGGGTGGAAGTTGACAGGAATATTCATGGGTCTCACTCACAGCTCCCTGGCTGGAAAATGAGCTAGAGAGAAACCAGTGGGATTTTCCTGTCTCCCCATCTTTTCTAGCAGTGGTGGAGAACTGGGTACTGGAGAGTTAGGAAATACCATTACAAAGTGCAAGTAATTCTGGGGACATCAGACCCTGACCCACCTGGTTTCTGTGGTATTGAGGGAGCCACGGGTGTGCACTCTGAACCTCTGAGGGATGCTTTGTTTGTAAACACTATTAAAAAAAAATACCAAACCAAACAATTTTTAAAAAGGCTTTTGAGATGATCCTGATCCTGCTGCATCGTCGGGTGCTGGGCTGCCCACAGAGCAGCCCCTGGGTAAGCCTCAGGCACGTCGCTGGGGAATCCCTGGCTGCAGGTATGAAAACTGCTGGGAAGAGGCACCGCCAGCTTCTGTGAAATGCGTTCATTCATTGCCGTCCAGGCGGGAACTGATCCTGGCAAAAGGCAGCGAGGGGATGTGTTTCATTCCCAGCAGAGCGACCGGGGGCTGGTTTTGATCAGAAGTGATCTGGTGCTGGACCTTGGCACGGCTGATAGCTGCAACCTGCCGCAGGGTGCCGCTTGGCCCAGAGGAGGCTCACTCGTGTTTGGATTTGAAAGGGCCTCCTGCACTCCCCGTGCTGGCGTTGAACGGCTTCCAAGGCAGGTTACTTTTCTCCCTTTTTATCACCGTTATTATTTTTTAATAAAGTTCCCTGATTAGCTTCTCAGGCTCCGTGGCGGAGGGGCCTGGGAATTCATTTCCTCTCCTTGGCCACTTGCAGTGGTTTCCAGGCCAGCTCAGCGCTGCTGTGAGAGAGACTCAGCACGGTGGCTCCCAGCAGGGTGAGAAGAAGCCCAGAACACTGGCTATGTCCTGATGCTGGGGACAGTGGGGCCATGGGGTGGTGGGGAGCAGTGGCACGGCAGCTGAGAGTAAGTAGGGAGCGCAGGCATGGCGTATCCACTCGCAAAGCAGAGCCTGCAGAACTCGGGTGTTCTTTGGAAGTGCTGGGTGTGAGCAGCCTTGGCCCAGTGGGTCAAGACTCAGGGGCTTCGGTAGATTTTTCAGCAGAGTCTTCCACCATGGGTTAAATAAAACCAGGGGAATGGGGGAAGCATAGCTCTCCTTTTATGTAATATGGGGAGTGGGAGAGTTTCTCTGCTTGCATTCAGTCTCCACTGGATCTGCTGTGAAGCTTCTCTCCAGCCCTCTGATAGCACTATTTATTCATATCAATTATGTTATTAGTAACAATAATTAAAACAATAGCATTAATATCAATGCACAGTATCTGTTGCTGTTTGCAGAACTGAGGGCAGAAGGAAGCCAAGTCTGCATAGGGAGGTGACACTGCGAATGCCATAAGCTCTTCTCTTTTTAACAGCTTATCCTTTTTTTCCCCTCTCCAAAAGCAGCTTTTCCTGTCCTCCTCGGTGTGCTGGGGCTGCTGGAGGCCAACAATGTAGGGTCCCCCAGGGAGGCAGGTGGGCTGTAGGAGCCCAGGCTGGGTTGTGCTTGGGTCCTGCCTTGGCAAAGTGCTGCAGTGACAAACATGTCTGATGTAGGGAGGTACTTCCAGCGCATCCTGGGGGAATCCGGTCACTGCAGGAGAACAGGATGAGTTCAAGGCTCTTTTGCCCAGAGTTCACACTGAGGCAGGGTGGGGCAGTGGAGTGAGTGGATCGTAGAGGTGGAGAGCATGAGCAGAGAACACTTTGGGGTCTTCACTCATTCTTATGTCTAATCCTGAAGGCTCCTAGATACTCCCTCTGTGGGGAAGAAAGAGATGCTGATACCCTTATTCAGCTTTTCCTTCTCTTTCTCTGTCTTCCCCACTGGGGTTTTTTGTTCTTTGGCTGCATTTCTCCCTTGCTGCAGCACTTCACTTACCTGCCTAGCTTTGACCCTTGACTGGCTTGGGGGAGAGGCCACCCCGTGCTAGTAGACGTTGCTTTTCTGGCCTTCATTTGCTCAGGCCCTTCTTTCCCCAGCTGACATGCTGAAGATAACGTATCTCTTCCTCCCTTTGCCTCGCTCCCCTTTCCCCTTCACTGCATGTATTTCTGTGACTGAAACTTGGCAGAAAATTCAGAAACCTGCTCACTCAGTAAAATGATTGGGTTGGAAGATGGGTGGCAGCAAGTGATTTGGGGAATACCTGGGAGGGGAAATAAATGGGATGCAGCGTCTGGAGGTGCAGAGGCAGATTCCCAGGCTCTGGAACCAGCATGCTGGTGTTAAACGATGTGTGCATTGCTGGTGTGTTTTCACGTTTGTGTCTGTTACTGCAGTGGGATGCTGCACAGGCAGAGTTACATGTACTTGTTGGGTGTGCTCTCTGTAAGCAGGGGTTTTGTCTTTCCTTGCTACACCATCCTTCCCCGTCTCGGTGCTGTATCTGTGTTCAGAGCCTCATGACCAGCTCTGAGCCCCGAAATGACAGGACAGGAGGCAAAACAAGGACCAATTTGAAAAGTACATGGCTTCGAGCAAGGGAGCACTGTGGCCTTGTCAGTAGATTGGAGAGGAAATAGGGGCAATGTGGTGGCAGCAAGAATGGTGTAGAAGAACCCAGAGAGGCTTTGGTTGTCTCAGCTTTCAGTCTTGGGCAAAGAGGGCACAGGTTGAAATGCTAAGGGGCCAAATTCCAGGCAGATAAAAGAGATGGTTGGGCAATCCTCGAACCCAGCCAAAAAATAAAGTGCAGAACACATGTAATGTTTTTAATGACCAACAAACAGCATTAGCCAATTGCTTTATAAAGTGCCCCAGGTGGTGCTCTTTGGCCACTGGAGCCAGGATCTGCAGGGACTTTGGTCAGGGTCACGTTCTCAGGGCTGAGTGCCCGGCTGTGGCAGCTGGGAGGAGCTGGACACATGCAGTCAGGAGAAACCACACACAGAGCAAGGGGTGCCATGAGGAGCAGAGGTGATGCCTCGCACAGAGCTGCCTTGTTGGAGCTGCTGCTCTGTTTTGTGACCTTGCTATGGTTTTCCAGTGTGGCAGTAGGGCAGGACACCCTGAGAGATGAGACCCCTTGTTTCTGTTCGGTGAGAAGCAGGCTAGCAATCAGTAATCGGGTCTGGCATGGCAAGAGAAGGGTTTGTGGTAGCTGGCTGGACCATGCCCTCCTCAGCTTCACTTCAGTCCACATTGGTGCAGCTCTGGTGGCATTTTTACAGCATAGAGTCACTGGATCTGGTTGTACAACAGCTCTGGGCAAGGGTGGGCTTTGATGTGCTGTGGTTTTGTTCCTGCAACTCCCCCATGAGATGTCTTTCAGGCAACATCCCAGCTTCCCCATGGCACAGTGCAGAGGCAAGACATCATTAGATCTAGAGCAGATGTAAGGCAAAGCAACAGCTGTTCCCAGCTAAGACTGCTCCGTCTTGGGCTTGGTGGAAATAAGGTGATGTGAGCAACCTGTTCAGAGCAGGTCTTTGGGAATTACTGCTTGGATAAGGCAGATCTTAGGAATGGCAGGAACAGGCAGCCTTTGTAAGCCATCCTGTCCCCTTATCCTCCAAACACATGGATGCTGGCCAGACCATGGGAGGTTGGCTTGTCACTACTTATAGTGTAAAAGCGCCTTGCGGGTTCTGTTTGGAAATCTCTGGTGTCCTCTGTGTATGGATCTTGGGCAGCCTCAGCTCCCTCATTGACTTCAGCCTACCACCAGCATGCTTTAAAGGAAGCCAAACTGGAGCACTAGCTGCCATGGCCCTTGGAAGCCACTGTCTTCCGAGCGGAAAGGAGCTTTATGAGCGTTACTGGAAACTGCTGTGGCTGAGTTACCAGAAATAAACCACTTCGATTTGAGGCCAAGTGCTCGCAGACCACTACATTTCCCACTCTGGCAGCTGGGCCACCTTCCTTGTGCTTTTGCTTCTCAGCAGGGAGATATTCTGTAAATGTCACCCACTGCTCTTGCTGATTTGGGTGGGTGGCAACGAGGCAGGAAGATAAAGGTGGGTGCCTTGCTTCAGGCTCCTGTTAGCATAGATTTTTTAAATTTTTTTTTTGCTAGAAGCACCTTTTGTGGGAACTTCTGAGTTTCAAAAGAAGTAGCAAGAATAGCTCCTTTTAATTCGCAGGCAATTGCAGGGCTGGGGGGGCAGGAGGTAGCTGGAATGAGAGGGCTCTGCCCACAGTCTGAGAGCAGAGGATGTGTCACTGGAGAGGTATAGATGCCTCAGATGGGAGCTTTGCATGCATGGGGGTGGCAGGATAAGTGGCCCTTAGCCAACGCATCCCTACTATTCTCCTGCCTGTCTTTGATTTTAATTAAACTGCAAATATGACGCACAAGGTACATGTTAACCTGCTCCCCATCAGGAAGCATGGGGGCTGATG
Source organism: Mesitornis unicolor (assembly GCF_000695765.1). Lineage (NCBI taxonomy): Eukaryota > Metazoa > Chordata > Aves > Mesitornithiformes > Mesitornithidae > Mesitornis > Mesitornis unicolor. The sequence continues at coordinate 4,604 of NW_010180359.1, read as the reverse complement.
CCTACACAGCCCTCGGCAGCTTTTTTTCCCAGTGTCCCAGAAGAAGGGGGAAGTGACCCATCAGCTCTTGCCTGCTGCATGCAGAGGAGAGAGTCCTGAGCCCAGTGCTTTAATCACAAATCCAGGTTTTGTCCTCCATGGGAATACCTGGTGAAGAGGCAAAGAGTGAGAGCGATGCAGGGATGTGCAAAATTTCTGTGGGGCTCAGGGCAAAAGCTGTGACTGGTACCAGCTCTGTGTTAGGATGGAGCATCATTTGACAATTCAAGGCTCTTGATAGTTTCCCTCACTGAGCCTTTGAGTTTTGCAGAGGCAAGAAACCCACTACCAGATCCTCTTGGCCAGTGCTGGGAGCAGCTTTTCCCACCAGGCTCCTTCCTCAAGGGCAGGATTTTTTGGTAGAAGAAGAGTGGCAAGGGGCCTCTGGGGCTAAGGCTGAGGACCTGTTAGCAACACTATGAACACAGCCTGTCCTGCCTGCAGCATGGCCAACACACCGAACCCACCAACTTGGCCAAGATCCTAACCCCAAATAACACAGCCAGTTGCCAGGCAGTGCCTGGTTTTCTGCTGTGGAGTCAGGCGGGAGGAATGTGGGCGGCTCTGTGTGCCGAGGCTATCGATGCCTAGGTGGTGGTCAACCCCTCTCGGTACTGATTGCCAGCCTTGCCAGGGGTTTGGAATCAGCATGAACCCTTCCCCAGGGTGCCATGTGGTCCTGGATGGGATGTGTGGAGCAATGACACCAGGTTGGGGCAGTGTCTGGCTCTGGAGTGGATTGAGGTGATGCTGGAGGGTATTACTGTGCCAACTTGTGTCTCATGCTTTCCTGGTACTTACCTGGTAGTAGCTGGTACTTGCATCTGGTAGCTTACCATGCACGTGGGGCTGCAATAGCCCATCATGTCATCCTGTGGAGCTGGGATGATGGTTCCCAGCCTGTGGTCTGCCAGACTACATTGTGTGGCACAGGATCTGCTCCTTCTTATGTGCCCTCTTCCTTGAAAGCTTCAGAGGCCTGTGAGAAGCAGGCTGTGGGCTCTGCAAACCATTCCTGTAACCAACAGCCTGCTCTTTGCTGGCCCCCTGCCTCTTCCTTGGACTTGATGATCTCAAAGGTCTTTTCCAACCCAAGCAATTCTATGTTTCTGTGATGCCTTGAGACATGGTCAGCAGAGTCTTTGGTGTGTGATCAAAGGACTGGTCTTCTCCATTGCCTAGAGTACAAGCCTTGCTGTGTGGTGGGAATGGCCATGCATGTTGGGATGGAGGCTGATATCTTGCCACAGAGCAAGAGAGAGGCCAGGGCAAGAAGGGATTTCCCTACCCTTGAACCAGCTGAAGGTGGCAAATGTTTTATCTTCATTCCAAAAGATCCGGGATAGGCCCAGTTATCTCTTGGCAGAGGACACAGCAGCTTGTTGAAGGGGTGCTATCCACTTAAAAATGTGCTTCTATCACATAGTTGTTTCCATTGTGTTGCTGAGCTGTGAAGTTCCCAAGAACCCGAGAGTGGAGGAAACCACTCATGCTCAGCTCCCAGCTGGGTCGTGTGGTCCATGTGTCAGCACTTTGGGTGCAATCAGTTTTTGTCTGGTCAGTGAGTTTCTTCCGTTGTTTGGGTGGGCCTTGCACAAGCCTTTGGGGGAGAGCAAAAGCTTTTTTATAGAAAGTGGAATATATGACTGTGAAACCACATGAGTGACGGAGGGTCTCAGCCGTGGGTTGGAGAGCCAAAACGGCTCCTGGCTTTCAGGATATTAGTCACCATCACTATCACTTTCCTGGTGTGCTGTTCCCTGCTACCCACCTTTTGTCTGTGTCCTAATTCTCTATGAATCACGTAGGATTTTGGAAAGACCACGCTTCCCTCGTTATCTGTACAATTCATAGTGCCTTGTGGCTGCTACTGTGGCTTAAAAAAATGTTAGTAAAATAACTAAAACACACTTATTTTGGAAACAGATGAGAATTCAAATTGACCGTTTCCCTCTATACTTAGGAGTAAAGCCACAGGTCCTGAAAAAGCTCCAGCTGGTATGAGGCTTAGCACGTTTAAGTGTCCATGAATGTTTGAGATATGATATTAGGAAAAACTTTCTGTCAGGCTAGTTAGTGCTGGAGCAAGCAACCTAAGGGTGCAATGGGAGAACCTTCCTGTGGATTTAAACTAATATCTCACAGATAGTGCTGGTGATGCCTGAGCAGGGTCCCTTTCATGTCTACACCTCTCCGATCTATCCTATTTTCTGTCCTGGAAAATGAAGTCCTGTTCAGTGTCTCTGTCTTTAGACTTGAGAGCTCTCTGGTGGGCTAAGCTGAGCCCATGGAAGGCAGTGCACCCATCCATGGCCATACTCTGTGAGAGGGCTGCCACATCAGTGATCGAAATGGCTCCTAGGGGAGGGCTGCAGAAAATAGAATAGGAGACCAGAGTAAAAGTGACAAAAATGTGGCTAAAGTTGTGATGCCAATTTTAGTTCCTAGAAGGGCTCCCTGGCAGAGGCATGAGCTGTCCCATACAGCTCAGCATAGTAACCCCAGGAGCCACAGCTCTGGCATGGAAAAGGGACAAGCCCCACCATGCTTGGGCATGACAGAAAGGACACTGGGTTGAGCTCCCCTGCCTGTGCAGCCCATTACTGGGTGGGTGTATCCAGTGTCTTAACAGGAGGCAAAGAATCTGCTCTGGCATCCCAGACACCATCATGCTTCCAAGAAAGAAAATTACTCAATTAATTTTCTTTTTGGCTTATTTAAGATGCCAAGGGTAGGTAGTATCATGTAGAGTACAAAAGCAAAGGGAGTTAGTCCTCCACGCAACCCTTGGGTAAGCAACAGGATGCAGTGGGTGCTAAAAATCTGACTCTTGAAGATGACTAGTCAGACTCATGAAGAAAATGTCCCTCAAGGACCGTTAGATAAGAAGAGAGCCTCTGGCCCAGGAAGTCCTGAGTCACAATCAGCCTGGGAGAGCATGCAGAAGCAATATCACTGTTGGACTGCTCTTCTCTTCTCCCTTGGGCATCTGCTATCAGCCAGCATTGGAGACAGAGCACTTGGCTAGATGGATGCTTGCTTTGACCCAGCA
>NW_010180359.1:0-1482 GCF_000695765.1 Mesitornis unicolor | reverse complement strand
TACACGTGGGGCCACAGGGAAGCTGCTGTTGCATGTAGAGTTTTGCCCGTGACTAGCCTTGTCACATTGGATCATAAGTATTTTGCAAGGGAAAGCTTCACAGAGCCAAAACAGCATCCTTTCATCTTTCCCCTGTGAAAACACAGATGGCCTCCTGTTGCCAGGCTGTTGATGGGTGCTGTCCCTGCTCATGCTGCTGGTACCAGGGTGTGTGCCTTGTCTGCTGTCCTTGAGGGCACCCAGACATGAAGTTTCCAGGTGAGAGCTGGTCCTTTTGTGCAACCTTATTAAAACCCTATCTCCGTGCTGACAGAGGGAAGTGTGCCAACAGGGAGGTGACCTGTGGGAGGTCAAGAGTGAGAGGTCAGATGGCCCTTTGGCATCTTTAGCTAAACACTGCATGATTTGTGCACTGAAAATTCCCCTGGGAAGAATCTGCACAGGGCCCTGTGATGGGGAAAGGAGCGGGAGAGTCTGTGCACAGGGCTGCAGAAAGCTGCCTGGGTATTGTGAAGGAGCTGATATTTCTGCCTGGTGAAGGATGAGAAGACTACTGAAACAAGGTCCACAGTATGCTCTGAGATTTGGTGAGAGGCATGGCTGATGCTAGCCTCCAGTCGAATCCCAGTGACACGGGAAGATGTCCCCCACCTTGGTGCCACTGTGTGTGTCAAGGCTGAGGGTCTCACAAGGAGCTTCCCCAGACAAGTCCTTCAGGGAGAGCTGGAGCTTGGTGTGGAGAGGCAGGCACAATGCCTTGGTTTGTGATGCCACCTTGGAGACACCCTCTGGAACCATGGCTCCTGCCCCGCACATGGCTGTCGGGGCTTGGGTCTGCTGGCAGAACGTCCCCTTCCAAGAGTCCTGGAGGAGCCTCTGTTGGTGGAAAGATCTGTCAGGCTCCTCCTGCTCCTTCCTCCCCCTCTGCCTGGCGCTCTCCTTTGGGATCTGTGGCTGACATGGAGGGATTTTTTTATTATACTGCTTTCCTTTCCTCTCTCTGATACCTGCAGAAAAGACAGAGGTGGAGCTGAATAGCTCCCCTTTTGTGCCAGAAAAGATGGCTTTGGTTAACTGGGGAGAGAGACCCTGGCACTGGTGGGCCATGGGGCACCCTTTGCCATGTTTGCGCAGGGCTGAGCACTGGCCCCCGGGCATCCTGGTCCTAACCCTGTCCCCCTGCGACCCTCTCCCAGAGGGAGAGGCCAAATGGCCACCCCCCTGGCCCCAGCAGGGCTCTCCACACAACGGAGGCACTGTGTGACCTGCCTGCTCCCAACTTGGTTGCTATAGGAAAGGGAAGAGGCTGGAGAGAATGTGTGGGGCCTATTCACGCCCCCATCCCCGATTCACAGCGCCCCTGAGGTAATGTTTGCCTGGCTTGCCATGATCTTGCCTGATAAAGGGGCCTCCTAAGAGCCGGGGGGGAGGACCAGACCAAAGGGGCTGGGAGAAATATTTCCCTTGAATGCCAGTAACATG
>NW_010180358.1:0-1524 GCF_000695765.1 Mesitornis unicolor | reverse complement strand
CCCCATCCCCCCCTGTTTCCGCTTTCTGCCTGAAATCCGGGACCACCGGGGCAGCGACGTCGTCCCCCCCAACCCCCCCAAACACCAGGGACCCCCTCATGCAAGGGCTTGGTTTGGGAGCCGTCCTTGTGCAAAGGCCTCAATCCGCAGCCTTCTGGGAGATCCTCGTGCAAGGGCCTCGTGCGAGAGCCGCCCTCGTGCGAGATCCTCGTGTGAGGGCCGTATTTGGGAGCCATCCTCGTGCACAAGAGCCTTGTGCAAAGACCATCCTCGTGCAAGGGCCACCCTTGTGCCAGAGCCTGGTGGAAGAGCCTCGCTCGAGGGTCGTCCTCGTGCAAGGGCCTCGTGTGGCGGCCGTCCTTGTGCGAGAGTCTCGACCCAAAGGCTTCAGGGAGATCCTCGTGCGAGGGCCTCGTGCGGGAGCCGTCCTCGTGCAAGGGCCTCAATCCACAGCCTTCAGGGAGATCCTCGTGCAAGAGCCGCGTGGGAGGGCCTTATTTGGGAGCCATCCTTGTGCACGGTCCCTGTGCACAACCCTCGTGTGAGAGCCATCCTTTTGCAAAAGCCTTGTGCAAGGGCCAGCCTCGTGGGAGGGACTTGTGTGAGAGCTGCCCTCGTGCGAGGGTCTCAATCCAAAGCCTTAAGGGAGACCCTCGTGCGAGGGCCTCGTGCGAGAGCCTCGTGCTGGAGCCGCCCTTGTGAGAGAGCCTCGTGGGAGGGCCTCGTTTGGGAGCCGTCCTCGTGCGAAAGCCTCGATCCACAGCCTGAAGGGAGATCCTTGTGCGAGGGGCTGGTGCCAGAGCTGCCCTCGTGCGAGAGCCATGTGCAAGGATCTTCAAGAGCCGTGCTCGTGTGAGAGCCCGGTGCAAGAGCCACACGTGAGGGCCGCGTCTGGGAGCCATCCTCGTGCAAGAGCCCCGTGCTGGGGCTGTCCTCGTGCAAGAGCCCCAATCCAAAGCCTTCGGGGAGATCCTCGTGCAAGAGCCTCATGTCAAGGCCGTATTTGAGAGCCATCCTTGTGCAAGAGCCTCCTGCAGGAGCCATCCTCGTGCGAGGGCCTCAATCCAAAGCCTTCAGGGCCATCTTCGTGCAAGGGCCTGGTGCAAGAGGTGCCCTCGTGCAAGGGTCTCGATCAAAACCCTTAAGGGAGATCCTCGTGCGAGGGCCTTGCACGGGAGCCCCCCTTGTGTGAGAGCCTCAAGCCACAGCTCTACGGGAGACCCTTGTGCAAGAGCCTCGTTTGGGAGCCGTCCTCGTGCAAGAGCCTCAGTCCAAAGCCTTCGGGGAGATCCTCGTGTGAGGGCCTGGTGCCAGCGCGATCCTCGTGCCAGGGCCACCCCTCGTGTGCGATCCTCGTGCCAGGGCCTCGTCCCAACACCTTCAGGGACCCCCCTCCCTCTTGTGCCAGGGCCCAGGCCGTTGCACGAGGGCTCTCGCACGAGGGATTTTGGGGGGGGAGGGGGCCCGGATGCCGCTGCCCAAAGCCGCTGGGACCCACACGCACACCCCCTGCCCCCCACCCCC